>NW_026057578.1:42279428-42331639 GCF_023721935.1 Panthera uncia | reverse complement strand
GAAGGGAGGGGCAAACGTTCCCAGCCAAGGCGACAAAAAGGTAGCTCCGTTCTGTGGGGCTGTGGAGGGAGGAAGTGGAAGCCAGGATGCTGGGGCTCTCCTCCCTGCCTGCCCCTCCCTCCCCGTGTGGCCAAAGAAAGTTGCACCCCGCCTCTGGGCCTCATCTTACCTTTCTGTCAAATGGGTCTAATGGGCCTCACAGCTAAATGGGCATCAGAATCATGAAGGAAGGTGCTAAAAATGCACGTTCCTGGGCTGAGTATCCCTGAGTGCCTCAAGGGGTGGATGTCAAGTGGATGTAGCCCAGGAATGTGCGTGTTTTCCTAGCACCCCAGAGGCCTCTGATGAGAGTCCTGCACCTTCACTTTGAGAAGCTCCTCCCGACTCACTGAGATTGCCAGCAGGCCCTTTGGACCCTGCTGAAGCAGGACTGCTGTTTACCCAGGACTCCCAGCCCTGGCACTCGTGATAGATTCCAGGTGGCCCCTTTGGGCTACACCTTTGCCAAACACAAGCTGCTGAGTCCCTGGCATGGCCACCAACCCGGAGGCCTGATTCGAAGTCCCCCAGGGTCTTGGAGCATCAGCTAAAAGACATCAAGGACCTCTATGGGGGAGAAGAGGGGAGCCCAGTGGCCTGGGGATTCCTCAGAGCTCCCTCCAGGGCATCCTCTCTAGGCCATGTTCTCTCTGCGGCCTCAGCCACCTGGCCTTGTGCTGCTCCTCGCCTTGGTCAGTATTTATTTCTTCCTCTGCCTCCAACAGCCTGGTATTTGATTAAAGGGCAGGAACAGACATGGCAGACCTTGCACTCATCTCCCTGGCGTTTCTGGGCAGGCTGCCTGGTCCTCGGCGTGTTAGGCTCACCGGGCAGCCCGCCTCTGCCCCTGGCTCCAGCACAGGGCCCGAGGCCTTAGGAGAACTTTCTCTCATCACCCTTGACTCCACTTCCTCTCGGAGACCCCCCTGAACCTGTTCTCTGGCTCCACACACGTCATGTCTGGACTATAGGCCTAGAACTGAGGTACTCAGAACATTCTAAACGTTCCCCAAATCTCCTGGCTGCAGCATGGCTCCTGCTCCAAGTCTGAACGAGCCACAGAGAGGTTGTTGTGGTGAACGGCTGCATAGTTTGAAACAGATGTGAGCATCATTTTCTGTGAAATCAGATCCCTGCATTAGCTGAAGCCAGCAAGACCCGGGACCACGGAGTCACTGACACTTGTGATAAATGTGCAAAGCCCTCCGTCAGGTCACTGAACATTTATTTTTTCCAAATCTGTTCAGACGAGATCTTCCAATTTTTGTCTCCTCCTAATCTCAGGGGCATATTTCAGAGAGAGAATTCCTTGGCTCTTTTCTCCTCGCTCCTGCATTTCACAATACAGTTGACCCTCGAACCAAGTGGGGGATTAGGAGCACCAACCCCCTGCACAGTCAAAACCCACATATTAACTTTTGGCTCCCTAAAAACTTAACTACTAAGAGCCTACTGTTGACGGGAAGCCTTACCAAAAATAAAAACAGTCTATTAACACACATTTTGTAGGTTGTATGCATTCTATCCTGTATTCTTGCAATAAAGTGAGCTAGAGGAAAGACAATGTCATTAAGAAAATCACAAGGAAAAGAAAATAAATTTACAGTCCTATACTGTATTTTTTAATGTTTATTTATGTCTTTATATTTGAGAGAGAGTGTGCATGTCCACGCATGGGGGAGGGGCAGAGAAAGAGAGGGGGAGAGAGAGAATCCCAAGCAGGCTCTAGGCTGTCAGAGTACAGCCTGAAGTGGGACTCTATCCCAGGAACTGTGAGATCATGACAGAAACCAAAATCAAGAGTCAGACACTTAACTGACTGAGCCACCCAGGTGCCCCTATACTGTATTTATTGACAAAAATTCAAGTTTTGGGGCACCTGGGCGGTTCAGTTGGTTAAGCGTCCGACTTTGGGTCGGACAGGTCATGATCTCACGGTTTGTGACTTTGAGCCCCGCATCTGGCTCTGTGCTGACAGCTCGGAGCCTGGAGCCTGCTTCAGATTCTGTGTCTCCCTCTCTCTCTGCCCCTCCCCTGCTCATGCTCTCTCTCTCTCTCTCTCTCTCTCTCTTTCTCTCTCTCAAATATAAGTAAACATTAAAAAAAAAAATCCAGGTTTCCCTATGTCTCTCTCACAACCTCCCCCAACCTTACAAAATCACAGCATAGTGGTTAAAACCGGGACATTGACCTTGGTACAAACACCTTAATCAAACTAAAGACGCTGTAAGAACCTCCCATGATTTTACACTAATGTCCTTCTTTTGCTCCAGGAAAGCATTCAGGACCTCATATTTTCATTTACTTGTTGTTTCCTCCCCGGTGTCCTGCTGTCTGCAATGTTCATCCCTTGTCTTTCAGGACCTGGATGACCACAGAGAGTATTGATCAGTCACTTTGCTGAACGTCCCTCAGTGCAGGCCTGTCTGGGTCTTCTCATGATTGGGTGGAGGTCACGCCATCCCAGGCAAGGGCAGCACAGATACGAAGCTCAGAGCACCAAGCTGCGGGGTCATGGCATTGATGAGTCTTACTTCTGCACTGCTGGCCTGGATCCGTGGTCAAGTGGTCTCTGAGGGGCTCATCTTCTGTAGGATTAAATCTACACACCACCCTCTGACTAGTTAAACTGGGAGAGATGCCTTGAGGCTACGCAAATCCCTTTTCTTTTTAAACCTTCCACAGGTTCTAGCCTCTACCAGTAGATCTGGTCTGTACCAGTCATCTCTGTTTGCCTGGTGCTGATTTTCCCCTTCCCTTCTTCTTCCACGTTTATTCACTGAATTTCCATTGCAAGAAAGAGCTGTCGCTTCTGCTCCATTAGCTTATTTAATCAAGTAGTTATTGATACCAGTATGGACTCATGGATATTTTGTTCTGTGGGTTATACTCCAATACTATCACTATTTATTTTATCGTTCAGACGATTCCAACCCTGGCTGCTGAGAGCTCTTTTGTTCTTTCTACAGGCCACCAGCTTTTTATGTCTTCACATGAAGTTCCAGAATTTGCTGCTGGCCTTGCTCAGCTAATTGTTAGATATCCTTTTTGGCATTCTTCATAGATTGTGATCTACTGTGTTCATAGATTATATCTTCCGTTTCATATCAGTTGTGGGCCAGAATGTGCTCAAAACCTACACCTTGGTTGACCGGTGTGTTGGCAGAGCTGGTTCCTTGGAAGACATTCCCACCATTTGGAGCTTGGATATTTTGATCGTTGTGTTGGGAGCTGGTGAAACCAGGCAGGACCCAGTAAGCTCCAAGTCTACCGTCTTCTACAGCTCATGTTCCTTCTACATTTGTGTCTCTGCAGTGAACATCTAGAGTTCAAAAGCCCCGGAACACCCAACCCATATTGACCTTAGCTCCCTTTCCCTGGCATGTGGGATACTGCTAAGATTTCATGACTGATAACTTTGACCCTTGTCCAAGAGCTTCACATGATCTTACCAAACAACTGAGAAAGCTGGGAAGTTTCTTAGTTTGGGTTCCCCCAGACGCTGACCTTGTTATAAGGATTCAAGTACAAGTACATTCTTTGGGACGTGATCTCACTGGGGAGTGGAGGGTGAGACAGGAAATGGAGGGCAGCCATCATTATATTATCAAGTACATTATCACTACATGCCCCTGGAGCTCAGTCCTGCTGGAGAACCTGCAGGGAGAGAGCATAGAAGATGTATCTAAGAGCTTTCCTGCCCCTCATGGGCTGGGGTATTTATATACCAACTCCTGTTAGTTTTTGGTTGAGGGCTCTTCTGGGGCATACTAATTCTCTAGCACATCTAAGCATGTAGGCAAGAGTGGGCTCTTGCTACTAGAGAAAGTCCTCAGGCAAAGTTGTGCTTGGAGATGGTAAGGGTCTTCTTTAGGACATAAGTGAAACACCAATAGTGCCACTACAGGCATACCCCAATTTTATAAATGAAGAAACAGGTTCAGAGAAATGGTATTGAGCACTGGCATGATTTGGATAAGGGTTGTGTTAGATGGTTCTAAGTCTCCACCAACTCTGAAACCTTCTCCCTTTGCCTCTGCTTCTCATGGTTAAGTTCCTCCTCCACTGCCTGCTCACTTGCTACAAGGTGGACTGGCCCAGAAATGGGTACATATTTGTACAACGTCCCAACCCATCAGGATGAGTGATGGTTTGGCCTAATGTCTTGGTGGTTGTACATTCATTGTTTGAGTTGGATGGAGACAAGCCCCTGTACTATTTCAGGCTTGAGTTATGTCAACCCACCAATAAGCGGTGTTAAAAGATTAGGCAAATAGACGGAAGAAACTCCTGGCTTCTTATTTGCTTAGACTGCTGGGCTGACAGAGAACCTGTTTAATCTCTAGTCTCAGGTTCCTCTGACACCTCCAGAAGCCAGAATTTCCCAGCCCTGCAATGCACTGTGGTGTGTCCCAGTTTCTCCCTGTTTTCCTCTCTCCCCTGACCTCCCAGACCTGATTCTTGGCTCTTCGTTCCTGGTGAACTTTTGCACTTAGGCCATCCTTGAGTCTGGAGAGGGGAATCTGGGCCAGGAGACCCGGACTCCGCCAACAGATACACATGTGCGGCCCCAGCCTCTGTTTCCCACAGGAGGAATCCGAGTGTTGGGGGGCCAGGGGCGGGGGGAATTACCCTTTCCAGGTCTACCTCCTAGGAACGCCTGGAGCATCAAAGCAGATGAAGTAACAAAAGGATTGTCACCACCCAGGGCCTGGCTAACTTCCTGGGCTGGAGGCTGCCAGAGACATATAAACAGACAACGAGCATATAAAAAGAAGCTCCCCCTCACTGGTATTCAGGAACACATGAATTAAGACCAGCTACTAGTGATGGGGGGAGGGGGTCTAGCCAGCAAGCTGACACTAGGTATTTCAGGCATACTTCCTTTTATTGTGCTTTGCTTTACAGGCCTTTGCAGATAGTGTATTTTTTTTTTTTTTTTTTTTTTTAACAAATTGAAGGTCTGTGGCAACCCCACGCCGAACAGGTCTACCAGCACCATTTTCCGACAGCCGTTGCTCACTTTGTGTCCCTATGTTACATTTTGGTAATTCTAGCAGTTTTTAAACTTTTTCATCATTAGTATATTTGTTATGGTGATCTGTGATCAGTGGTTGCGACTTGCTGCATGCTCACGTGATGGTTAGCATTTTTTATTTTACTTTTATTTATTTTTCTAAGTGTTGGCATTTAAGAATTTTTATTTTAAATTCCAGTATAGGGGCCCCCCGGGTGGCTCAGTCTGTTAAGTGTCTGACTTCGGCTCGGGTCGTGATCTCGTGGTTTGTGAGTTCGAGCCCCGCATCAGGCTCCGCGCTGACAGAGTGGAGCCTGCTTGGGATTCTTTCTCTCACCCTCTCTCTCTGCCCCTCCCCCACTCATGCTGGCACGCTCTCTCTCAAAAATAAATACATTAACAATTAAAAAATAATAAATTCCAGTATAGTTCACATATAGTGTTATGTTAGTTACAGTGTATAGTGTAGTGCTTCAGCAATTTCATACGTCCCTGGGTGCTCATCACAGGTGCCCTCCTTCATCCCCATCACCTAGTTTACCCATCCCCCAACCGCCTCCCCTATGGTTAGCATATTTTATATTTTAGCAATAAAATATTTTATAATCAAGGCATGTACATTAGGGTTTTTTTTAGACATAATGCTTTTGCACACTTAATAGACTACAGAATAGTATAAACATAACTTTTATGTACCTCGGGAAACTAAAAAATTCATCTGAGTCACTTTCCTGCAGGGATCTGGAACCAAACCAGCAACACCTTCAAGGTAGGCCTGGACAATAAAAAGTGTTCTTATCCAAAACCCAGAGAATCGTTTCTTAAATTTACAGTGATGCTTGCACACAAGCATAAGGAAGTGGGTATGCATGAGTCTGTTTAACAAAGTCACACTTCTCGACCAACTGTAGGCAAGATGCAGTTTTTATTTCAAATCGGTTGCAAATTTGTACATTTTGTATTTTACAATAAAGATGAATTGCTAGAGGAGGAAATTTTATTTTATTTTATTTTTATTTGAGAGAGAGAGAAGGAATCTTAAGCAGGCTCCCTGCTCAGTGCAGAGCCTGATGTGAACCTTGAACTCATGACCTTGGGATCATGACCTGAGCCGAAATCAAGAGTTGGATGCTTACCTGACTGAGCCCCCCAGGCACCCCAAGAATGAAATTTTAAAAATCAAGACTTACAAAATACAAGACTCTGATTTTTTATTGTGGGATTCAATGTAACGTTACTGTGCCAAATCAAACTTTCTCAGTGCTTACCCTCAGTTTCTATTCGTATCTGCACGTAGATTGCTAATAAACAGCTCACCCGCTGGCACCAGGTGTTGGAGGACAGTTTTTGAGTAGGACTGCTCTGTTGTGTTGCTTGCAGAACAAACAAAATCGGAAAGAACCTACACATCTATCAAGAAAGAATGACCGTATAAACATTTTATGTCCATACTATAAAATCTGTGTAATAGTAAAATATAAAAATATGAGATTTATGAGACCTGATGTGGAAAAGTGGCTGTGACACTTTAGTGAGTGGGGAGAAACAACAACAAACAAGTTGCAAAATTATACACAGCTTTCGCATGTGTTAAATGTTAAAAAAAAAAAAATCAACAACAAAACAGCACTATTTCTTATGCGTACATAAATATGTATGAAAATATAAAGGAAGGAATCGGAAATGCACGCCTCTGGTAAAGGGGGAATCTTTTGCAATGCTTTAATTTTTATGAAAAGAATGCATTTAAATATTACTTGTGAAATTAAAACAAATTTAATATGTAGGCAAGGTTAATCTAAGGCAAGTAAAAGCCTCTCCTCACCGGCTAAAGTTACACTGGAAACCAAATTTATTTTAAGTTTATTTACTTATTTTGAGAGAAAGGGAGAGAGGGTGCATCAGTGGGGGAGGGACAGAGAGAGAAGGAGAGAGAGAATCCGAGGCAGATTCTGTGCTGTCAGTGCAGAGCCCGATGTGGAGCTTGATCTCACAAACCATGAGATCGTGACCTGAACCGAAATCAAGAATCTGACACTTAATGACTGACCCACCCAGGTGCCCCTGGAAACCAAACTGAACTCTTCCCTGCCTCCAGAGAGAGGGACACACTACCCACTCTGCTGTGAGGGTGCAATATGGACTGAATGAACAGTCACTATCAAGGGCAAACTCACATAAAAAAGATGGTGCCCTCACCCCAGTTGTAGCCGGACAGGTTGGGAGAGGAACTGGTTGGTCAGTTGCATATGAGCCCCCTGTGAGGTGGCCAGAGGCAGAAGAAAGAATTTAGATTTTACATTCAAACATAAAGTAAAATTCTAGCGTCTGACTTCTGACGCGGAGGGTGGATTGAGCTCAGGTATTCAGTCTCGGCTTCCTCCTGAATCCTGGCTCAAATGACAGTAAGGGGAGACAAAATTCAACAAAGACGGAGAGAATGGAGCTGGAAAGCTAACGGAAGAGTTGTTGATGGACTTAGCAGACGGGAGGCAATGGAATCCTTAGCCGGCAGTGGGGAAGTGGAAAGTTACATGACTTAAACCACCGAACCCTCAAAAGGCCCTTTTACTTTTCTCCTCCCTGGGTTCTTTAGCCCTGGAGTTGTGACATTTTGTGATGATTTACCTTTATATGAATCTTTCAATATGGAAAGTTACTTCCTTCCATTCTGGTAGTTTCATTGTATAATTTCCTGGATAATCTCCTCCCCCTACTCTTTCTCTGTTCTTTTTCTGGAACTCTTCTTAGCTGGATGTCAGGCCATCTGGATTAATGTTGTATTTTTCTTTCCCAGTTTCCAGGTTATCATTTTTTGTCGCTGTTCTATTTTTGGAAAATGTCATCAACTTCATCTTCTAATGCTTCTATTGGATTTTTTTTTCCCAATTAGATGCACATGTAGTTGTAAAAAATAATACAGAGAGATCCTATGTCCGTTTTATCCCTCTCCCTATTGGTAACATCTTGCAAAAGTATAGTACAATATCCAAGCCAGGACATTGACATTGTTACAGTTGAGATACAGAACACTTCTGTCATCAAAGAATCTCTCCCGTAGCACAATTGTAGACTTGCCTCCTTGCTTCCTGCAGCCATTCCTCTCTCAACCCATTTCTATAATTTTATTATTTCAACAATGGGATCATAAATGGAAACACACAGTGGAAATTCATCCAGGTTATTGATTTACCAATAGTTCATTCCTGTTTATTTCTTAGTAGTAATCCATGGTATGGATGTACTACCATTTCTTTAACTATTTGATGGATGCATGATATATCTGTTCCCATTATATTACTTTTTTTTAAGTTTACTTATTTATTTTGAGAAAAAGAGAGTGAGTGAGGTAGGGGCAGAGAGAGAAGGAGAGAGAGAATCCCAGGAAATCTCAGCACTGTCAGTGAACAGCTGAATGCAGGGCTTGAACTCCTGAACCGAGAGATCGTGACCTGAGCTGAAGTCGGACACTTAACCAACTGAGCCACCCAGGTGCCCCTCAGCCATTCTTTTAGGGTAGGGCTGCTGATGACAAAGTCTTAGTTTTTCTTCATGTGAGAATGTTTTGAATTTCCCTTGATTCCTGAAGGATATTTTCACTGGATGTAAGAGTCTGGGTTGACAATTTTTTTCTTTGAGCACTTGAAAAATGTTGTGCCCCTTCCTTCTGGTCTCCTGATGACAAATCCACTGTCATTCAAATCCTAGTTTCTGATGAGAAATATTTTTCAGATGAGAAATCCACTGGCTTATGCAAAATCTTGCTGTCACCCATGTTTCCCCATACAGATAATATGTCATTTCTCTCACTGCTTTCAAGACTTTTTTGTCTTTAGTTTTCAGAAGTTGCACTGATTTTCTCTATTGATTTCCTCTTTTCAATTTCATTGATTTATGCTCCAATATACTCTCTTATTTGTTTTCATCTGTTTAGATTTAATTTTATCTTCTATCTCTAGTTTCCTAAGGCAGAAACTTAGGTTGTTGATTTTAGATCTTTCTTCTTTTTCAACACATGCATCCAATTCTATAAATTTCCCTGTGAGTACTGCTTTCATTGCATCCTACAAATTTTAATAAGTTGTGTTTGCATTGTCAAAATATTTTTAAGTTTTCTTTGAGGTTTCCTCTTTGACTCATTGTTATTCATACGTGTATTGTTTAATAGCTGCATATTTGGGGATTTCCTAGTTATCATTCTATTATTGATTGCTAGTTTAATTCCACCATGGTCTGAGAACAGACATTGTATGATTTCAATTCTTGTAAATTGAAGATGTGTTTTATGGCCCAGAATGTGATCTATCTTGGTGGATGTTTTCCTTGTGAGCTTGAGAAAAATGTGTATTGTGCTGTTGTTGGATGAAGTAGTCTAAGGATGTCAATTGCATCCACTTGATACGTGGTGCTGTCGATCCAACCACATGCATACTGATCTGGACGTACGTCCTGCTGTGTCCTGTTGGGTCTGTCCATGTCACAACAGTACTGCCAACTTTCAGTATTTCTTTAGGAAAGCCTGTTTTGCCACTTCCACCAACGACCATGTCAGGCTGTATCTTCCTTCTTCTAGGCTGCTTCCTCCCCTCCCACACTCTTACTTCCAGGTTCAACAGCTGACTTTGCCTCATTTCACTGAGAGATTAGAAGTCATCTGGGGCGCCCGGGTGTCTCAATTGGCCAAGCATCTGACTTCAGCTCAGCTCATTATCTTGCAGTCTGTGGGTTTGAGCCCTGCATCAGGCTCTATGCTGACAGCTTGGAGCCTGGAGCCTGCTTCGAATTCTGTGTCTCCCTCTCTCTGCTCCTCCCCTGCTCATACTCTGTCTCTCAAAAACTGAATAAACATTAAAAAAAATTTTTTTTAGAAGTCATCAGATCCAAACAACTCATCCTCCCTGTGTCCAACCCCATTCATTCACCTACACCATCTTCCCTTTCTTCCTGTTTGCTCCAACCAGGGAGACATGTCATCTGCCAGTCTGGACAAATCCCTTCATCTGACTCCCACCAATTCAACGACTTTATTACTTCCTTAATTTTTCTGATTTCTTTCCCCATCACCCATCCCCGATCTACTGCATCATTTCCACTGGTGTTTAAGTGGGTTGAATATTTTTCATCTTTAAAAAAAAAAAAACAAAACCTCTCCTTGGAGAAGTTCATATCATCTATGTGGTATTCTTGCCAAAAATGTTTAACCTGAATCCAATCATGAGGAAACAATCAGACAAATCCAGGATGTGGGACATGCTACGTGACAGCTGGCCCGAACTCTTCGAGCATGCCAATGCCATGAAAGACAAAAAAAGACTGGGGGCTGTTTCAGATTAGAGGAGACTATAGAGACGTGGCAACCAAATAGAATGCATGAAACTTGATTGGATCCTAGGCCAGAGAAAAGGAAAGCAGCCCAAAAGGATGTTTTTGGACTGTTGGGAAAAGGCAAATATGGTCTGTTTATTAGATGATATTATTGATTCATGCTAAATTTCTTCAGGTGTGATATGGCATTGAGGTCACATAGGAGAAGGGCCCTCTTCTTAGGAAAAGCATGTTGAAGTATTTCGAGGTCTCTGCAACTTTATTTCCAATGATTCACCCCAAAATGGGTATATATGGGTGTGTGTGGAAAGTAAATGTGGCAAAGTCTTAACAAACGATGTAGTAAAGGTGAGGGGTGAAGAGGTGTGTGCGATACTTTTCTTTCAACTTTCCTGCAGGCTTGAAAGTTTTCAAAATAAAACGCTGAGCAAAAAAGAAGAATCTTCCCTTGATCCATATCTGCCGGCCTCTTGCTACATTAAGTATATTCGTCGCCCAGCTCGGCCAAACTTCTGGACCGAGTCATTGACCCTCCATGCGTCTACTCCCTCATGTCCCTTTCATCCTTCCATCCGTTCCTGGCAGTCTTCGGTCCCACCGCAGCACTGACACTGGTCTCTCTCTTCGTTGCCCTGACACGTCCATGCTGGCAGCTGTGAGGGCAGCGTTCCACACAGGTGGCTGCTTCCTTACCTCGAAACACCCTCGTCTCTCAGCCTCAGGACACCTGTCGCCAATTTTCCTTTTACCTCACTGGTCTCTTCTTGTTCTTCTTTGCTTGCTCCCTTTTTATCTCGCAGCCTCTCAATTTTTGCTTCCTTGAAGCTCGGGCTCTTTCTTCTTTAAATTTCTCCTTGGTCGAGTGCACCGATCGACTCCTATGGATTTAAAAACTGGATTTGTTCTAATGATGTCCAAATATGAGCCTCCAGCCTGGGTCTTCCCCATGCTGACAACTGGACGACTCTCTTACTTCACCTCCTTTCTTGGATATTTCACTGCCATCTCAATTTTAACTTCTACGCATTTGTTCATTAACTGCGCAAAAACTGATTGAGTGCCCACGGAGGCAACTGTTCTAATCACTGGGGACAAGGGGAGAATGAGCCAGTTATGGCTGTACCATTGGAGGACATTTTGGCGGGCAGAAACAGATAATAAGCAAATACAGAATTCGATGGTAGTAAGGGCTACGAAGGGAATAAATGAAAATGGAGATGTGTGTGTTCCAGAGTGTTTGGTGGGCCTATATTTTGGGTGATCTGAGAAGGCCTCCCTGAGGAGGGGGGCGGGTGTAAATAGAGATCAGGATGAGAAGCTGGGTCCTGTGTAAGAAGACTGAGAAGGGAATTCTAGGTGGAGGCAAAGCTGGTTTAGATGCCCTCAGGTGGGAGTGTGCTTGGCATGTTCCAGAACGGAGTTGTGCCCCATAAGCAGAATCTTGATCCCTTCTCTCTTTGGTTTGTATTTTTGAATTTTACGGCATTTAAGATCTGCTCATCAATTCTATCTGAAAGACCTTCAACTGACCTTGAATTCCTATTTTGGAATCTTCACATCAGGAATGGCTCCCTCTCTGGGCTAGAGAGTTCTTTGATTCTTTTATGGGCAATGAGTCAGAATGTTAGGACAAGATGCAGGCATTTGTCAGGGCTCTGCTAGTCCTTTTATCCTCCACCACATGCAAAGCCCCAATAATAATCCTGACATCCGCTTGAAGGGGGCAGGTTTCCAAAGTCCCCTGGGTCTTGGCTCCACCCCCAACCCACCCCCATCCTCTGCAGCTGCCTTCCATGTTCCTGGGGACTGGAGGGGGCTGCTCAGGAGGGTCCTGGGACACTCAGCTCGTAAGTGTCTCTCCCAGCAAAGTGGAAAGGGTGCTTTGACTCTGTTTTATAACCTTTCCGGGTAGAAATTGCAGCCAATGATGATAAAATCTTTGCACCTCCCTCAGGGCTGGATCCCATTAGGCCTCTCTAATGAGGCAAAAATCTATCTTTTCCTAAAAAGTGTATGTGTGGGAAACCACTCCTGAAATAGATTAGAGCCATACTTAGAACTTTTTTTTTTTTGAGTGGGCAACACATTCATATTTTGTTGAAATTTAATAAAGACTAAAAAATGTACTCAAGAAGGCTTCTCCACACCATTGTCCCCAACCTCCCAGTTCCTATCAGCCTCCATGCCCTGTCCTGTCCTACAAATGCATTACCACCATTGTCAGTTTCTGGTAGATCTTTGCGTGACAACCCACCAGCAACCCCAGAGTTGGTATAAATTTTATTTTAAGGGGTGCCTGGGTGGCTCTGTCGGTTAAGTGCTGACTCTGGCTCAGGTCATGATCTCACGGTTTGTGAGTTCAAGCCCCGCGTTGGGCTCTGTGCTGACAGCTCAGACAGAGCCTGGAGCCTGCTTCAGATTCTGTGTCTCCCTCTCTTGCTGCTCCTTGTCCACTCCTGCTCTGTCTCTGTCTCTCAAAAATAAATAAACGTTAAAAAAAAATTAAAAGAAAAGGTTATTTTAAGCTGTAGACATTTGAGATTCAACAGATACAGGAGGAAGCCTTCAGATTTTCCCTTATCTGACTGAAAGTAGAGACTTCTAAGAAAGGAAGACTGCCATAAATCCTCTCCTGGGGGCAACTTCTACTTCCAGGAGAGACACCAAGAGTCAACCTGTCCTAAGTCCCCTCTCCAGGGGAGTTTTATGGCCGTGAAGAACCGGGAAAGACCACCTGCACCTGTATAAACAAACATTTTCACAGACTTTCTCATTTCCAGTTTGCTCTAAAAACCCATTTGTCTTTCCTAGAGAAACATATTTGCGCTTCTCATAGCAGCCTTTATTCTCCCTCCCCTTTCCCTGTGAAGTTAGGTATGTAAGTGTATAGAAGGCCCAAATGTTAATGACCACTTTGTGTCACTCATCACTGAGTGATGAGCGTGAGTACTGAGTAATGCATGTGTATGTTACATGCTTTAATCTACTGTCTTTTCTCTTGCTAATCTGTCTCTTGTCAGTTAAAAAATGTTTATTTTTGAGAGAGAGAGAGAGAGAGTGGGGGGGGGGTGGAGGCAGAGAAAGAGGGAGACAAAGAATCTGAAGCAGTCTCCACACTGTCAGCGCAGAGCCCCACACAGGGCTCGAACTCATGAATCGTGAGATCATAACCTGAGCTGAAGTCAGATGCTTAACCAACTGAGCCCCCTAGGCACCTCTGTCTCTTGTCACTTTGATCTGCAGGCTCCCATTCACTAAACCTAAGAGGGTAGAGGACTCCTGCCAAGACTTTTTTGAGGGGATATATAAACAAGTATATTTTTCTGAATCTGACTTATACACCTTTCATTTATTTTTTAGACACAAATGGTTTTGTACTGTACAACTGTTATGCATCTTGCTCTTTTTTTCACTTAAAAATGTATCCTGGGAACTTTCTTAATTTTTTTTTAAGCTTATTTATTTTTGAGAGAGAGCTAGAGTGTGAGCAGGGGAGGGGAAGAGTGAGAGAGGGAGACACAGAATCTGAAGCAGGCTCTAGGCTCTGAGCTGTCAGCACAGAGCCCGACGTGGGGCTCAAACTCATGAACAGTGAGATCGTGACCTGAGCCCAAGTCAGATGCTTAACCGACTGAGCCACCCAGGTTCCCCTCGTCATTACTTTTTTGTACCAGAATAGTATCCATTGTTGGTATGTTCCATACTTTAAAAAATAAATACATTAAACAATAAATATAAACATAATAAATATTCAATGTAAATAATTTAATAAATATTAATATTTATTTAATGACCCAATTGAGGGGCATTTGGGTTGTTTCTGGTCAAGCAGTATTACAGTGAGGCAATGAATAACCATGTCCATACATGGTTTCACATGTGTGCAAGTTTTTCTGCAAAATAAATACTTCAAGGTAGAAGTGTAGGTTATGTACATGTGTAACTTTGATAGACTTTTGCCAACCTGCCTTCCACAGATGTTGTACCAATATATATTCACACCAGCAACACAGGTGAGTGGGAATGGAGACCTGGATGGGCAAGCCAGTCTTGTCCCTGGGAACTAGAGGTGGGACAATTCACCTGGTTTCTTCAGCTTCCCTGAGGGCAAATTTAGGACAAGTCTTTCTTTTTTTTTTTTTCTAGAGAACAATGGAAGGATTTTATTTTATTTTATTTTATTTTATTTTATTTTATTTTATTAATTAAGTTACTTTGAGAGAGAGAGAGAGAACCAGTGGGGGAAGGGCAGAGATAGAGAGGGACAGAAGATCCGAAGTGGGCTCTGTGCTGACAGCAGAGAGCCCTAAATGGGGCTCGAACCCAAGAACCATGAGATCATGACCTGAGCCAAAGCTGGACACTTAACCCACTGAGCCACCCACGTGTCCCAGGACAAGTCTTTATAGAAGAAGGCCATGGGGAGTTTTGGCCTTGCCCCAGAGCAGCAATTAAAAGAAGGTCTATCCTTCTATAGAAATGAAGAATTGCTACACAACAGATGTCAGGAAATTCAGGTGACCAGGTGGGTTTTCCTGTGGATTTTCATAGCAAGCTGTGTCAGGAGCCCACTCTCTCCTTCCTCAAGCATCCTGACAAAGCTGCTTGGCTAAGATGCATTCTCTGTTTCCTTAGCCCCCATCATCACCTCTCAAGCTACCGTTAGAACTGGCCTCTCAAGAATGACTTCTTGGGGCACCTGGGAGTCTCAGTAGGTTAAGCATCTGACTTTAGCTCAGGTCATGATCTCACAGGTTCATGAGTTCAATCCCTGCATCAGGCTCTCTGCTGTCAGTGCAGAGCCCGCTTCAGATCCTCTGTCTCCCTCTCTTTCTGTCCCTCCCCTGTTGGCGCTCTCTCTCTTCCAAAAATAAACATTAAAAAGAGAGAGAGAGAGAGAGAGAGAGAGAATGACTTCTCATTGCAGCATCATTTACAATAGAAACAACGTTGGTGTCCATTGACAGATGAATGGGTAGAGAAATATGATAGCTATAGCTATAGATACAATGGAATACCATTCAGCCATTAAAAGAAGGAAATTCTGCCATTTGTGACAACGTGGAGGGACTTTGAGGACGTTATGCTAAATGAAATAAGGCAGACAAAGAAAGGCAAAGACTGTATCATCTCACTTATATGTGGAATCTAAAAAAACCCCAAACTCATAGAAAAAGAGATCAGATTTGTGGTTGTCAGAGGCAGGGGTGGGAGAGGGGGGGAATGGGTGAAGGTGGTCAAAAAGGACACACTTGCCTTTATAAGATAGATAAGTTCTGGGATGTGATGACTACATGATGACTACAGTTAACACTGCTCTAGAGAACTGGAATGAAGGACATTTCCTTGGAGGTAGACCTCTGAGATATTTCTCAGGTTTAGTTCCAGAGCAGTGCAAGAAAGTGAATATCTCAATCAAGAGAGTCCAAATGAATGTTCTGGTTTCCCAGTACAAATAAAATTACGCTGATACTATACTGTTGTCTGTTAAGTGTGCAATAGCAGTATGTTGAAAAAACAATGCAAACACTTTAATTAAAAATACTTTATTGCTAAAAAAGGCTAACCATCATCTGAGCTTTCAGTGAGTCATAATCACTGATCACAGATCACCCTAACAAATATAATAATAATGAAAAAGTTGAAATATTGGGAGAATTACCAAAATGTGACACAGAGACACTAAGTGAGCAAATGCTGTTGGAAAAATGGTGCCGATAGACGTGCTCGATGCAGGGTTGCCCCAGACCTTCAATTTGTAAAAAAAGTGCAGCATCTGTGAAGCACAATAAAGCCTCGTGCCATCCAATGAGATGTGCCTGTACTTTTCAGCTTTTTGCTATTTAACTGGAGGTATGGTTTATATGCAATGAAATTCATTTACGCATTTTACACCTTCAGTTCAATGAGTTTTGACCAATACCTAGAACCTAAGCAAGATCTAGAGCCTGCCCACCATCTCAGAAAGTTCTTTAGTTTCTCTTTGTAGTCTCCTCAATTCCGGACAAGCACTGATCTGCTTTCTGTCACTCTAAATCAGTTTTACTTGTTTAAAAATGTTATATAATGGAGTCATGGGGTAGGTACTCTTTTTCAACTAGCTTCTTCTATCCTGCAAGGTGATGTCCAGATTCACCCATGTTGTTTCATCTGTAATTTCATCCTTTTTATTACAATCCCTTTCTGTGGATATACCAAATTTCATTTGCCCAATTTTTAAATGTTTATTTATTTTTGAGAGAGAGGGAGAGAGAGAAAGAGAGAGCGAGAGAGCAGGGGAGGGGCAGAGAGAGGGGGACAGAGGATCCAAAGCAGGCTCTGTGCAGCCAGCAGTGAGCCCGACGTGGGGCTCAAACTCATGAACCACGAGATCATGACCTGAGCCAAAGTCGGATTTTCAACTGACTGAGTCACCCAGGTACCATGTGTTTGTCCATTTCTTAGTTGATGGATGTTTGGATCGTTTCCAGTTATTAGCAATTGTGAATAAAGCTGCTATGCACATTTGTGTACAAACCTTTTTTTTTTTTTTTTTTACATTTTATTTATTTTTGAGAAACAGAGTGAGACAAAGCGTGAGCGGGGGAGGGGCAGAGAGAGAAGGAGACACAGAATCTGAAGCAGTCCAGGCTATCAGCACAGAGCGTGAGGCGGGGCTCGAACCCACGAACTGTGAGATCATGACCTGAGCCAAAGTCGGATGCTCAACTGACTGAGCCAGCCAGGCGCCCCTAAACCTTTTATTTCTTAAGGTAACTTACGTATTTTAATATAAACTGTCACAAACATTTGAGCAACTAGATCATGTAGAATTGACACGTTCAACATGGCGGTCACTAACTACATGCAGCTATTTATATTTATGTACAGGTCTTTGGGGGGCCTTCGTGTGTTTTTTTGCTCTTTGGTAAATATCGAAGGGTGGGATTGCTGGGTTGTATGGTAGGTGTATATTTAAAAGAAACTCCAGCAGTTCCCCTCATGGTTGTACTATTTTCAATTCCTGCCAGCAAGAGGCGAAAGTTCCAGGTGCTCTCCATCCTAGGCAACACTTGGTATTGCAAGCCTCTAATTTTACCCATTCTAGGGGGCGCTACGTGGTATCTTGCTGTGGTTTCATTTTGCATTTCCCTGATGACTAATGATGTTGAGCATCTTTTCATGTGCATGTCGGCCATTTGTATACCCTTTGTGAAGTGTTGGTCCCTGTCTTTTGCCCATGTTTTGTCATCGTGCTGTTTGCCATCCTGTTAGTGACTTGTACATGTTCTTTATATGTTCTGAATGTAAGTCTGTCTGTCTGTCTTTATTTGAGAGACGGCAAGTGGGGGCGGGGAAGAGAGAAAGGGACAGAGGATCTGTAGTGGGCTCTGCACTGACAGCAGCGAGCCCCATGTGGGGCTCAAACCCGTGAGATCATGACCTGAGCTGAAGTCGGAAGCTCAACCGACTGAACCACCCAGGTGCCCCTCCCTTTTTTTTTTTTTTTTTTTAATGATCTACTTGTTGTGAATATTTTCTCCCAGGCTGTAGTTTGTTTTTTCAGAGCAAGAATTTGTAAGCCTGATGACAGCTGAACCTCCTCTGCAGCGAGCTGGCCTCCCTGCCCACCCCCCACCCCTCCCCGCAGCTCCCCTCGACTCACTTCAAGTTTTTCCTTTCCTGCTTTGCAGATCAACTTGCCCAGCTCCTCTCTCCAATTGTGCTCAAAACCCTTCTCAGTGCTCAGTCAAAAAAAAAAAAAAAAAAAAAAAAAAGAGTTAGTCCTCTTCAGAAAGAAGAGAATGTCTTTCTGCCCTTCTCATCTGTAATATTCTCACCCTTCCCCCTCCCCGCTCATTCCCTGCCCTGCACCCAGCTCTGCACAAAATTGCCTCCTGTTCATTCCCTTTTCTCCTCCTTAATTTCCCCTGCCCTTGTTTTCCATCTACCTTGAAGCAAAGATTAATCTTGGAGGGTAAAATCAGGCCTTTCCCCAATTTGAGGGGGAAGTTTCCCCAATTTGGGGGAATATGCTTTCAGGCAAAGTGTTCTACCAGAAACTTCTCCAGGTCCAGTGGTGCCAGAACAAACTCTCAGGGATGGACACCTGGAAAGTAAATCCTGCACCACCAGGGACCCCAAATTACAGTTTTATGGCATAAAAAGAGGCCCCAGATAGGTTACGTTGAGGAGCAAATTGTATTTCTTCTCCTGTCACATTCTCACCTGTGTGGGCTTCCTGCCCAGGTGTGGGCCTCCTGCCAGATTACATGATGAAAGTCTATGGAAGCTCTTACTAACCCTCATCTGCGTCAGAGTCACTTACCTGGGTAGCTTTGAGTTCTCCCTCTCTGTCCTAAGCTTGGCTCTACCCATGAGACAGACAGTGGTAGGTCTCAAAGAGTGGCCCTCAGAACTGCAACCTGGGAATCTGTTAGAAATGCAAGTTTTTAGCTACAGCAGTGCGCCTCACGCCGGAGCATGCAATCAGAACTTGGGAGGGCTTGTCAGAAAAATTAGAACAGAAATTGCTGGGGCGGCTCCAGAATCCAGCAGGTCTGGAGTGGGCCTGAGAATGTGCATTTCTAAATTTTTTTTTTCATGTTTATTTTTGAGAGAGAGAGAGCTGGAGCGTGGGAGGGTGGGGCAGGGGGAAGGGCAGAGAGAGGGAGACACAGAATCTGAAGCAGTCTCCAGGCTCTGAGCTGTCAGCAAAAACCCTGATGCGGGGCTCGAACTCATGAATTGCAAGATCATGACCTGAGCCGAAGTCGGACGCTTAACCGACTGAGCCACCCAGGTGTCCCGAGAATGTGTATTTCAAACAAGTTCCTGCTTCGGGAATACACTTTGAGAAGCACTGGTCCTGATTCATTCTGTCTGAGGCTGGTTGGGTGGGCCTGGGGGAAAGCCTGTACGTCGAGAGCTCCTGGTGGTTCTGACGTGCAGCTGAGATAGGTTATTCCTGGTCCACGGGCTGACGGGTCCACCACGTACAAGTCCGGTGGTACAAACGGGGCTTGAAATGCAGGATCTTTCCATAGGGCTTCTTCCTTCAGCAAATCTTTCCTTACAGGCCAGCTCTGTGTGTCCTGTGCACTCAGGTCATGATAAATTTCCTCCAAGGACCTGCAGGGCCCTCTCGGGGTCTCTGAGCAGGCCTGACCTCCTGGGGTGCCGGGCTGGGCTGGCTGCGTGTGCTTGGCCTTGGATGCTGTGGGAGCTGTAGGAGGACGGCCCAGGGGAGTGAGTCTCTCTGGGTGAGGCCACAGCCTCCTTGGCTGAAAAGAAACGTGTCTGTTCCTCCATTCTTTTAGTGCCAGAGAGCAGTAAGGATTGAAACGATTGCCAAGGGCTTTGGGAAGTGACTGTATTGGAGGCTGTTGTATTAAACCCCAGACGACTGAGTTTCCTGTATAACACATAGGCTTTTGATGTTCAGCCATGCTTGTATCAAGTGTGGTCACCCAAGATTTTAATTGCTTTTACTCTTTTATCGAGGCATAAACCTACATCCAGTAAAATGCACAGATCTGAAGTGGGCACTTTGATGAATTTTTACCTATGTATACATCTGCATAACCACCACCCAGATAAGCAGAGAGAACATTTCCCTCATTCTAGTAAGTTCCTTTGAGTCTTCTTCTGGTCGATCCACACCTCCCCACTGTCCCGACTCCCACCACTATTCTCACCTCTATCACCATAGATGAGTTTTGCTTGTTTTTGAAATTTGTATATGTTGTTATACAGGATGTGCTCTTTTGCGTCTGGTTTCTTAGGCTTAACTTTGTTTTTGAGATTCATCCCTATTATTTTATTTTATTTTTTATTTTTTTATTAAAATTTTTTTTTTAACATTTATTCATTATTGAGAGACAGAGATAGAGCGAGAGTGGGTGGGGCAGAGAGAGGGAGACACAGAATCTGAAGCAGGTTCCAGGCTCCGAGTGTCAGCACAGAGCTCAATGTGGGGCTCGAACCCACGAACTGTGAGATCATGACCTGAGCCGAAGTCGGATGCCCAACCAACTGAGCCACCCAGGCGCCCCCCTACTATTTTTTTAATGTTTACTTATTTTTGTGTGTGAGTGGAGAAGAGACAGAGAGAGAGGAAGGCAGAGGATCCAAAGCAGTCTCTGTGCTGCCAGCAGAGAGCCCGACACAGGGCTTGAACTCATGAACTGTGAGATCATGACCTGAGCCAAAGTCTGATGCTCAACCGACTGAGCCACCCAGGCGCCCCAAGATTCATCCCTATTATTATGTGTAAGAGCAATTCATTCATTTCCCTTCTGTGCTGTACACAACATGTCTGTCCTTCTTCAGTTGGTAGATTTGGGGGCTATTACCAATTCAGCCACGATGTACGTTTCTGTACATGTCCTTAGATGTACAAAAGCACACTCATTTCTTTTGAGTATATACCCGTGGGTAGAACTGCCTGCTCATGTGTTAAGCATATGTTTAATTTTAGAAGAAAGTGTCCAGACAATTCCCTGAAGTGCTTGTATCTATTTATACTCCCACCAATGTTATATGAGTGTTCTGGTTGCTCCGTACCCTCATCCATCTTGGTATTTTTAGAGGTTCGATATTTGCCATTCTAGTGAGTGTACAGTCACAGCACTTGTACTTTTATTTTTTTATTTATTAAACAAAATTTTGTAAGTTTATTTTGAGAGAGAGAGAGAGAGAGAGAGAGAAAGCAAGCGGGGGATGGGCAGACAGAGAGGGAGAGAGAGACTCCCAAGCAGGCTCCGCACTGTTAGCGCAGAGCCTGACGCGGGGCTCGAACTCACAAACCGCAAGTTCATGACCTGAGCCGAAACCAAGAGTTGGATACTTAACTGACTGAGCCACACAGGTGCCCCAGCACTTGTACTTTTAATTTGCATTTCCCTGCAACCATGGATGTAGAGCATCTTTTCACATGTTTCTGGCCATTTGGACATCCCTTTTGGGTGAGGTGTTGGTCCAAGTCATTTGCCTGTTTTTTTTATTTTGTTTTTTTTCCAATCCGGTATAGGAGACCTTTTAGTAAAGGGTAAAAATGTCATGAAACGGTGCCTTACGTATGCCAGGAATTGAGAGGGGGCTCAAGTGAGCTTGTGAGGAGGAGGATGGGAGAGAGAAGGGTTCTTCTTAATGAATCCTTCCCCAGCCCCTTGAAGCATACCAGTCTCTGTTTCCCCAGCACCTAGAACAGAGGGAGGCATGACCCTGGAAACCAGTAAAAGTTCATCCCTAGGGGGACTGTCCTGTATGGGCGTGTGTGGGTGTGCGTGTGTGTTTACAGGGAAGGCTGTTGGGGATCTTACAGTGAATGATATTCTCCACTGTCTACTCTTCCAATCCTCTGAAGCTAGGCTGGACCCTGGGTCCTCTCCAGCTTTGGACAACTGGGCCATAAGTAGCCCTAGGCTGCCAGCTTGCTAATATAGCCCTGACAGGCTTGTTGATGAGCCTGCTTGGGTCCCATGAAAACCTCCCCAGTGACTTGGGTCCACCACACCTCCTGGGATTGCATCACTGTCTACACTGCAATTTGTTTAGAGTCAAGATTTGCATCCAGTAGCACAGGTCTCCTGGCATCTAGATCCCTCGATGCCATCTAGCCCCTCAAAGAGCACGGGCTGCCTTTTCCACTCCAGGTCTTTGTTGAACATTTGCTCTACCCAGGGTGATTTCCAGATTGGTGATTAATTTTGGATCCATTACGTTCATTTGTGTGCACGGGACGCCAGCTCACTTCCTTTGCACCTGGCTCCCAAGCCGCCCAATCAGGATATTTGTGAACTGAATGGATAAATGAGTGATTTAGGGTCTGATTCATCTCCCAATCAGGCAAGCCGTCTCTCATTAGTGCCACCTTGGGCCAAAGGGAAAAACAGGACCCTCTTTTCATGTTTTATCAGGGGCTCAAAAATTTTGACGTCTTCTCGTTTGTGATGATTTCATGAAGTCCCAATCTCCCTTAATGATTGAACGCTTTTGTGTCAGCTAAGTTGTTTGAAACAGTAAATCCTATTTCTGTGTTGACTTCATAATATGAGATGTGTCCAATTGGGGGAAAAAATGTGGAGGATACAATGCTCAGTGGTTCAGTTCTGGAATCCTCAGAATCAATCAATCAATCAACCAACCAGTCAATTAATTATTTAAGTAAGTGCTTGGTGCCAAGTGTGAGGGATATAATACTGGGGATATCAGTCTGGTGGTGGATGCATTTTCTGACTCAGTTTCTCTTCCTGGCAGTTCATCTTTGATCCTTTCCTGGCATGGGGTTTTGCCCTCACTTGTGAATCCTCTGATATCCCACTAATGGCTATTGGACCCCATCCTCTGGCCCGTTTCCAGTGTCTGATTGTGCTAGGTTGTAATCCCATGTGCTGCCAGTAGGTGCCGCTCTTCTAACACCTGATGCTCCTATGGCTGAAAATTTTGGTTTCCATGTGACATAAGAGAACAGTATAAAAATAAATTTTGTGGGTTTGAAGTTTTATTTAAAAAAAAAAACAAACCCAGTTAACTCTGAATGAAGAGTGACCTGGCATAATTAGGGATATGTAATTTTGGAATAGTGCTGTCCAACAGAACTTTTGGCAATTTGTTCTACAATCTGAGCTGTCCAATGTCAGTAGCCACTAGCCACGTGTGACCGTTGAACACTTGAAATGTGACTAGTGTGACCTGGAAACCGAATTTTAAATTTTGTTTAATTTTAATTAATTTTAATTTAGATAGCCACATACGTGTCCAGCAGTCATTGTATCAGGCAGCACAGTTTTAGAATCATTTTTTGCTTCCATCATTTTGGCAAGGGAAGAAATGGAAAGACAGAGAAGCATCCAGTAATCCTCACCAATATCCCTGATGATGATTCCACTTCAGGTTTGTTGGTTTAGTGTAAGACTGTGGAACCAGAGAGATTTGGGAGTCCATTCTGGCCTTGCCACTTAATAGCTGTTGTGTTCTTGGGCATGTGAGTTCATCTCTCTGTGCCTCAGTTTCTTCATCTGCAAATTGGGGACAATGACACCAACCTCAAGATTATGGTGAGGAGTGGGGCGCCTGGGTGGCGCAGTCGGTTAAGCGTCCGACTTCAGCCAGGTCACGATCTCGCGGTCCGTGAGTTCGAGCCCCGCGTCAGGCTCTGGGCTGATGGCTCGGAGCCTGGAGCCTGTTTCCGATTCTGTGTCTCCCTCTCTCTCTGCCCCTCCCCCGTTCATGCTCTGTCTCTCTCTGTCCCAAAAATAAATAAAAAACGTAGAAAAAAAAATTTAAAAAAAGATTATGGTGAGGAGTGAGTGGGACAGTTCTCAGGGCAGCACCAACATACAGTAAGTACTCCACAAAAGGTGCCCCTGCTGGTAATGGCAATGACAGACAACCCTGGTGGTCTTCCTGCTAAGTGTCTCTACAGGGGCTAAATCAGGGTAAGAACACAATCTAAGGTCAAGCACATCAAGCAAAGGTATTAGCTAGGCTGCTGGCTAATACCACAGGAGTCAGGCTGCTGCGTCAACTTCATTCATCCAGAGGTCAAAATCCAGGGGCATGCTAGAAGGGTGAGCTGTCCTCCAAGGAAGTGGGGTCTTCACCCCTACCTGTGCTCTCTGACTTCTGCCCTCTCTATCCCTGCCAGTGTCCTGACCATGATGACGGCTGGACAAATACGGACCAGCTGGAACTCCCGTTCTGGGTCCAGTGGACTGACTAGCTGCTTCCAACTGTCACTTCTTTGACTGGAGGGTTTTTTTTTTTTTTTTTCCATCATACTACTGAGGGTTCTCCCCACCTGCACTCGTCTCACCCAGAGTCCTAAGCACTCAAGGCTCTAACACACATAATGTGTGTGAGATGGTGTGGGTTTCCTTTAAAGCAGAGCTCCTCAAATTTTCCCATGGACACAGATCACCTGGCAATCTTGTTACTATGCAGATTCTGGCTCAGGAGTTTTTTTTTGGGGGGGGGTGTCAGGGATGGGAGTCTGCATGTTTAACATGCTCTTGGGTGAGACTGATGTTGCTGGTCCCAGGGCCATGCTTGAGGTAGCAAGTTGTCTCAATCAGTGGTTCTCAAAGTGTCGTCCTGAGACCGGCAGCCACAGACTTGTAGGAATGCACACTCTTTGGGTCCCCTCCTACTGAATCAGAAACTCTGGGGTGGCACCCAGCAGTCTGTGTTTTATCACGCCTTACCGGTGATGCAGATGCCAGGTGTTGTTTGAGAATCCCTGTTCTAAATAAATCACTGGTCTGCAAATGTGGCTGCTTTTTGGAATCATCTGTTTCCAGTTGATTGCTTTTTTAATTTTTGGATTTGTTTTTGATCATTTCTTTTTGTTGGTTTGTTTTTAAAAATCAGCATCATGGAGGTAAAATTTCCTGGGGAGTTAAAAAAAATATATGTTGGTTAGGTCCTAACCTAGAGCTTCTGGTTTGGTTGGTCTGGAATGTTGCCCAGACATTAACATTTTTAAGTCTCCCTGGGTGGGATGCAGGGTCAATTTTTAAAAGTCTTGGCTACTCAATAAAATTACCTGGAGAGCTTTAAAAAAAAATTATCCTGGTGTTTGGGTCTTACCTTAGAGATTTTCATTTAGGGTGTTTTCCAAGTTTGGAGTTTTAAGAGTCTCCTGAGATTGAGAACCACTGTGTCAACTGACGGGGATGGGGTAGGTGCGGGGTGGGGGGGGGGGACTTCTACTTTAGAGCCGGATTGGAAAGGTTTTTTGTCTTCATTAGAGAAAAGGATTCTTAATCCCAGATGGAAATTCTGAAGGGCCAGTGAGGAATTGGAGAGAAGGATGAGCCCCCAGACAGGACAGAGATGGCTTTGTCATGGAGCTAAACACCCATGTGAAGAGAGGACAGTCCCAAGGGCTGAAATGCCTCTGGTGCCTGAGGTTTGCAGGATTGTTTTTATCTTTTAACTTTATGTTTACATTATTTCAGGCTTATAGGAAAATTGCAAGAATAGAACAAAGAATTGTTCTACTCTTCACCCAGATTCTGTGTGTATGTGTGTGTGTGTGTGTGTATTTTTTTCCTAAACCATATGAGAATAAGTTGCAGATATGATGCCCTTTACTCCTCAAAGCTCCAAAGGTAAAATTCCTAAAAATATAGGGTACATTGTCTTATGTAACCACAATATAATTATCCAACTCAGGAAACTTATATCAATTCAATACAATTATCTAATTTGTAAACCTTATTCAGACTCTGATTTCACCAAGGGTCTCAATAATGTCCTTTATAGCTAAACAATATCCCTGATCACATGTTGCACTTCGCTGTCCACTCTCTCCTCCACGCTGATGCTGGTCCTCAGACTTTCTTTGTCTTTCACCACGTTGGTGTTTTTGAAGAACGAGTCTGTAGAATGCCCCTCACTTTGTCCATGATTACACTCAGGTTGTGCATTTTGGCAGGAATACTGGGAAAGGGCTGTTGTGTTCTTCTTAGTACGTGGTATCAGGAGAATGAGGTCAATTTCTTGGTTGGGGAGATTTTAAAACAAATTCGGATAGTAAATATTCCCGGTGAGAAGGAAAATCAAAAAGCATAGAGGGAGGCTGGTGTGGTTCGCATGAGCAGGTGTGATTAGCTCAGATTTTCAAAGGACAGGAGCAAAGCTGTACAAGCAAAGAATTCAAGGCAGAGAGGGGAAAAAAATGGAGAGAATAATGGCTGGAAAGTTGACGTTCAGAACATAGTCTCCACTACAAAACACGTTGAAGTCTACCAAACGGGCTTTTAAATCGCTTGCTTAAAAAAACGCTGTGTTTTTCTGTCAATAAAAATAGAATATGCCTATTGTGGAAAACACAAAAAGCAGAAAGAAGAAAATATCTACTCCTGAGGTCTTGTCACCAGCTGTAATCACAGCTAATATTCTGGCACGGTTGCTGCCAGTCTTCAGGAAGGGCTTTTAAAGCTGTGCCTGGGACATGAAACAAAATAGAGAAGAACTAAGTCTTCTCCGCTGGGGGAGGTGATGTCATGCTAGCTAAGGCCCAGCCGAAAGGGCCGCCAGTGTGTGCACTTCACTTGGCCAGGACAACGTGTGCAAGCTGGGAGAGGATGTAGCCCAGGGAGGACACGTGGGGTGCACTGGAGAGCCCAGAACCACTGCCCCAATCTTTGCAAAACTCAGAGGCTGGTTTCAAAAGTTGGGAGCTGAGCAATATTTTATTGATTTGTAAAAATAAAAGCCAGCGTGAAAGCAGGATGTGTGGCCATGGGGGAGCCTCAACTGGAGACTAAGTACACCCCTGATTCCGACGGGGGGAGGGCCCACAGGGTGGGGGGAGGCAGTGAGCATATGTCACCCAAAATAGGCTTCACAACTGTCCGTCCAGGTGGGTATTTCTCATTTCTGTTTTATAGACAAGGAAAGCGAGACTCTGATGCAAGTGATGTGGCAGGTCCCATCAGTGCCCCGCCCAAGGTCCTCAGTCACCTGGAGGTCACCCCAGAAAGTCCACATTTGTGCTGATGGCTTCCTGCTTTTCTTTTCAGGGATGTTCTCTGGACTTTGCGGTGTGGGGAGTTAATATCCTAAGGGCAACTCTCAACCAGGGAATTGATGGTGAATACCCCGATTTTTTTGCTCCTTGATAAGACATTTTTTTTATTGTGTCAAGAAACTCATTACATAAGATTTACCATCTTAACTACTTAAAAAATTTTTTTTAACGTTTATTTATTTTTGAGAGAGAGAGAGAGAGAGACAGCACGAGCAGGGGAGGGGCAGAGAGAGACTCATAGAATCCGAGGCAGGCTCCAGGCTCTGAGCTGTCAACACAGAGCCCAACATAGGGCTCAAACCCACGAACTGTGAGTGAGATCATGACCTGAGCTGAAGTTGGATGCTCAACCGACTGAGCCACCCAGGCTCCCCTACCATCTTAACTATTTTTACGTTTGCAATAAGTAGTATTATCTGTATGCACCTTGTGCAACAGATCTCTAGAACTTTTTCATCTTGCAAAACTGAAGCCCCATATCCATTGAACAATTCTCCTCATCCCCCTCCCCCAGCCCCTAACAACCACTATTCTACTTTCTGTTTCGATGTGTGTAACTCCTTTACATACCACATATAAGTGGAATCATGCAGAGTATCTGTCCTTGTGGGATGAGTTTATTTACTTTGCATAATGTCCTCAAGGTGCATCTAGGTTGTAGTGAGTGACCAAAATGTCCTTATTTTTTAGGCTGAAAAATATTCCACTGTAGGTATATTCCATATCTTATTTTTCCATTCATCTATTGATGGACACTTGAGTTGCTTCCGTGTCTTGGTTATTGTGAATAATGCTGCGGTGAACGTGGGTATGCAAATATCTCTTTGAGATCCTGTTCTCAATTATTTTGGACATATGCCCAGAAGTGCGATTGCTGGATCATATGGTAATTCTGTTTTTAAGTTTCTGAGGACCCTTCATACTGTTTTCCACAGTGACTGCACCATTTTTTTTTTTTTTTTTTTGGATGAGACAATTGTGAGATGAGTTTTGGATACTCTCTCAGAGGGTCCCAGAAGGACTGATCATAGTGGTAACCGGCTCAGACATGCTCTCCTTCTATTGCCTGCCTTCTCCTTTCCCTTCTCACTCCCCCATTCTCCCAACTGTGTTTCCTGGAACCACCTCCCAGATATACCACTCGCACCAAGTCTTTGTGGCCGGGTCTGCTTCTTAACCAACGCCCCTCACTTGCTTCAGGTTACACAGTTCATAAGTGGCTTATCTGAATGTCTATTGCCATATAATAAACCACATCAAAGCTCAATGACTGGGGCGCCTGGTTGGCTCAGTGCCTTAAGCATCCCACTTAGCCTCGGGTCATGATCTCGCAGTTTGTGAGTTCGAGCACCGAGGCGGACTCTGCTGGCAGCGGGGGAACCGTGGGGGGAACCCTCTCTCTCTCCCCTTCCTCCACTTGCACAGTCTCGCTCTCAAAATAAATAAACTTAATTAAAATAATTTTTTTATTTTTAATTTTTTTAATGTTTATTTATTGAGAGACAGAGAGAGACAGAACATGAGCATGGGTGGGGCAGAGAGACGGGGAGACACAGAATCCGAAGCAGGCTCCAGGCTCTGAGCTGTCAGCACAGAGCCCGATGCGGGGCTTGAACTCACAAACTGCGAGATCATGACCTGAGCCGAAGTCGGACCCTTAACCGGCTGAGCCATCCAGGCGCCCCTAAATAAATAAACTTAAAAAAAAAAGAAAAAGCTCAATGTCTTAAGACAGCCACTTATTATCACTCATGGTTCTGTGGACTGACTGAGCTCCGCTGGGTGGTTTTCACTTAGGGGCCGTGTGGTTGCAGTCAGATGTTGGAGGGGCTGGAGGCATGTAGAGGCTCCGTGGGGCTGGACACCCGCGGTGGCTCACTCCCATGCTGGCAGTCGGGGGCTGGAAGCCCAGATCTCTAAGTGGTCTCCCTGTGGGATGAGGGCTTCCTCACGGCATGTTGGCTGGCTTCAGAGAGCAGCATCCCAGGAATGGACTTTCCAAAAGGCACGAATGGGAAAATGCTAGCCCAGTCCAGGCCTTTGCCCGGGAGTGGCCGTGCAGTGTGCATCGCGTGCCGTGTGCATCGCAAGAAAGCACTTATAGGCTCACCCAGACTCAAGGGGGTGGAGAAATGGCCTCTACTATGTGATGAAGAAGAGTGTGTAGGATGGGAGATATTTTTGTAGCCATCTTTGGGAAATACAGTTGGCCACAGTAACAGGGCCAGGATGCAAACCCAGGCAGTCTTAGTTGAGAAATTTTGGCCTCAACTTCTAGGCTGCCTCCTCTTAAGAGATACATTCTAGGGGTTCCTGACATCTTTAAAGATTTGTTTTCAATGTTTATTTATTTATTTTTGAGAGAGAGAGAGAGAGAGAGAGAGAGAGAATCCCAAGTAGACTCCACACTGTCATCACATAGCCCGATGTGGGACTTGAACTCACGAGCTGTGAGATCATGCCGTGAGCCAAAATCAAGAGTCAGAAGCTCAACCAACCAAGACAACCAGGAGCCCCTTTAAAGATTAAAAAAAAAATTTTTTTAAGTAATTTCTACACCCAATATGGGGCTCGAACTCATGACCCTGAGATCAAGACTTGCACGCTCCACCAACGGAGCAAGCCAAGTGCCCCAGGGTTCCTGACATTTCTAGGAGGCTGTAGAACCAGCAGTAATAGCAAACTTGAGAAATGTTGTTTTTGCTGATTGTGACACCATTTTTATGTCTAGATTGATGTGACCGGGGAAGTGCAGGTCTCAAGTGGATTCCAAAAAGAAGACACAGGGGATATATGTGTTGACTTTTGGAAGATAACAGAGCAGAGTATGACATAGTTTATTTGTAACCATTAGAAAAGAATGCAGTGCCCATGAGGTGGGAAAGCTTGGTGGTGGGGGTGAGCCATGCCAAGTTGTGGTGGGCTGAATAATGACCAACCCCCCCACCCCCCCGCCGAGATACTAGGACCTAATCCCTGAAACCTGTAAATGTCATGGGGAAAAAGGTCATGTGACTAAGGATCTA
Source organism: Panthera uncia (assembly GCF_023721935.1). Lineage (NCBI taxonomy): Eukaryota > Metazoa > Chordata > Mammalia > Carnivora > Felidae > Panthera > Panthera uncia. The sequence goes on along the minus strand of NW_026057578.1, from coordinate 42,301,713 downwards.
GAGATAGGTAGATTATCCTGGATTATCTGGGTGGTCTCTGAATGCCATCACAAGTGTCTTTATACAAGACAGGCAGGGGTGCCTGGGTGGCTCAGTCGGTTGAACGTCGGACTTTGACTCAGGTCATGATCTTGAAGTCTGTGAGTTCAAGCCCCGCATCGGGCTCTGTGTCGACAGCTCAGAGCCTGGAGCCTGCTTCTGATTCTGTGTCTCCCTCTTTTTCTGCCCCTCCCCTGCTCATGCTCTGTCTCTCTCTCTTGCAAAAATGAATAAATGTTTAAAAAAGAGAGAGAGAGAGACAGACAGACAGACAAGCAGAGGGAGACCTGACACTCATGCAGAGGGGAAAATGATGTGAAGACAGAGCAGAGAGAAATCAGAAGGTGCTGGACTTGAAAACTGGAGAGACACAGCCACGGGCCAAGGGATGCCAGTGGCCCCCAGAAGATGGAAGAGGCTCACAGATGCTTAACTGACTGAGCCACACAGGTGCCCTGTGAATAAACCCATTCTGATACAGGCTTGGCAAACTGGTTCATAACGAGAGTGTTCCCCGGGGGATTTATGGCAGCTTGCACAGCTCTCTACAAAGTGTATGTCAGCAGAGGGTCTCTGTTCTCCGGGTGGTGGTGGGGTGCACAGGGGAGTGCCACAGGGCTCTGGGATTCACTATCCAGATCACTCTTTCTATCAACTTTCTGGACACAGACAGCAAGGAACTACGTAGGGCACTGCATGTGAAGGTGACACAGTATTGGAGGGAAGAGTGAAAGTGATAGCTGAACTGAGATAAACGTTATGTTGACAGATCACAACTTTGGAATAAAGTCGAGATGGAACTGATGGGCGAGAAAGCTAGATTTTATATATTTAAAAATTTTTTTGATTTTAGAGAGAGAGAGTACGTGCCTGGGAGCCGAAGAGGGGCAGAGGGATAGAGGTAGAGAATCTTAAGCCTGACATGAGGCTCAGTTCCACGACCTTGGGATCATGACCTGAGCCAAAATCAAGTCGGACACTTAACTTGAGCCACCAGGTATCCTGGTGGGTATTGAGCCACCCAGGTACCCTGAGAAAGCTAGCTTTTAAAGAGAAATCCTTTGCCTGAACACAGAACTGGTTGAGGGGATCTGGCTGGTCAGTTTAGATGAGAAGGAGCTAAAGGTAGCAGTAGTCAGTGGTGGGGTGTTGGTTTTTATAAGGATAGAATGTGGAAGGGCACCTTAGTAGCTCAGTTGATTGGGCGTCTGACTCTTGATTTCGGCTCAGGTCATGATCTCAAGGTTCGTGGGTTTGAGTCCTGCATCGGGCTCTGCACTGATTCTGGTGGAGGCTGCTTGCAATTCTCTCTTTGTGTCTCTGTCCCTCCCCTCCACCCCCAATAAATAAACGAACTTAAAAAAATAAAGACATAATTTGAAGCATTTTGCAGGGAGGGTAGTGTCCAGCTCACAGAAGGGGATGGCCCTGGGTACTCACTGCTGGTTGCAACACATTGAACAACTTCATTCAATTGTTAATGCCTCCTTCCTTTATTTGAAATGAGAGGCACATGGTAAGGGATCAGGAAACCAAGTGTGCTGGATTAGTTTGCCCATCCGTGTTCATTTTCTGCCCATCTTCACTCTGCTCTGAGCCTCTGGAGGCTGACCTCTTCGGGCCTATCACCCAGGATATCAAACTAGCTAATACTCTGAAATAAGCCACGCTGTGCGAGAAAACATAGTGGCCTGAAAAACAATAATCACTTAAAAATTATTTAAAATATTTATTTATTTTTGAGAGAGAGAGGGAGAGACACAGAGTGCGGGGGGCAGGGGAGGAGCAGAGAGAGAGGGAGACACAGAATCTGAAGCAGGCTCCAGGCTCCGAGCTGTCAGCACAGAGCCCAACGCGAGGCTCAAATGCAAGGATAACCTGAGCCGAAGTCAGAAGCTTAACCAAACAAGCCCCCCAGGTGCCCCACAACAATAATCATAAAAATCAGTTTCTATGGGTCCAGAAATCAGGAGTGGCTTTAGGAGGGTGGGCCTGGCTCCAGGACTCTCATGAGGTTGACATCGAGATGCACCAGGTCTGGGGCGCCTGGGTGCCTCGGTGGGTTAAGTGTTTGACTTCGGCTCAGGTCATGATCTCATGGTTTGTGAGTTCTAGCCCCTCATTGGGCTCTCCAATGAGCCTGCTTTTTTTTTTTTTTTTTAATTACATTTATTTATTTTTGAAAGGCAGAGTGAGACAGAGCATGAGCAGGGGAGGGGCAGAGAGAGAAGGAGACACAGGATCCAAAGCAGTCTCCAGGCTCTGAGCAGGCATTCAGTACAGCGTCTGATGTGGGGCTCGAACCCACAAACCGTGAGATCATGACCTGAGCCGAAGTCAGACACTTAACGGACGGAGCCACGCGGACGCCCCAAGGAGCCTGCTTTTTGATCCTCTGTCTTCCTCTCTCTCTGTACCCTCCCTTGTTTTCTCGCTCTCTGAAAAATACATAAATATTAAAAAAAAAAAAGATGCACTGGGTCTACACTCATCTAAAGTCTTGACTGGAGTCAGAGTGTTGGCTTATAAGTGGCTCACTCACGTGGATGGTAAGTTCCTGCCTGCCATTAGCAGGGGGCCTCAATTCTTCACCCTGTGGATCTCTCTCCACAGGGCTGCTGCAGTGTCCTCACAACCTGGCAGCTGGCTCTCCCAGGGGGAGCCAGGTGGCAGAAGCTGGTATGACCTAGTCACACGCTGGCCTTCCCACAGCCCCTCTCGCGGGCCAGCCCCGCGTGATGCGGGAGGTGGCCACACAGGGGGCCAACTGCCAGGATGTGGGGTCCAGGTGGAAGCCTGCCATCCCAGGAACAGCGGGTGGTGGTGTGCCGTGGCCAGAGGAAAATCAGGAAAGACCAGAGCTGGAGGGTGTGATGAAATTTGCCCTGACTCATGTTGCCCAAGTTCCGGCCCCGGTTCCAGGACAGAGATCTCCCCTCCTCCGTCCTGCCAGTAGGACTTGTGCACGTGCTGGGAGGGAGCGAAGGCTTGCTTTGAGACCTGCCAGGATCACATTACACTGCCCACGGAGCAGGGCTTGGGGTGAGGTTGGTGCATTGTGAAGGCAAGAGCCGTGGAGCTGCTGGCAGGAGACAATGGCCTCCATTGAGGAAATATGACATAACGGACCAGCCAGTCCACGGCCACCACGTCAGGAAACAATAGGCATTTCAAGAGGACACAGGACGTGCTCTGATCGGGCCAGCAATAAGCCACCATGCCCCACACACCCTCCCGACCTGCCGTCTCAGAGACGGTACCACGGGAGAAATTTTGCCAGGATTTGCCTGAAAAGTTCAGTTGTTCAAAATAGCGTTTTAAACCCACAGCGTCTTTGACCTTGGCTGCAGTCTGTCCTTGCTCGGTTCAGTGTGGCGCTCTCTGGATCCATTTTCCAAGTGTACAAAGCCATCATTCTCCATTAGCGCAAGGTGAGAAGAGATCAGGAGCTCGAAGGAGAGGGCCCGAGCATGAGGTGTTTAAAGCAGTCATGCAGGCACCCTGAGATTCGTCTGTTTCCTGACCTCTGTCCTTGAGATCATGTGTCCAGCAGAGTGCTAGCTGACATGCTGTGCTGGGCGGGGGCTGGGATGTTGGCCTCAGTTACGTGTCTGCTGGCCCGGGCTCTGTGGGTGTCTTGGGTCTTGGACTGGAGCAGAACTCTCAGCTGGGTGTGGAGTCTATCCTTCTCGGAGTCACATGCTCAGTTATTATCAGTGATGTAGAACTTTGCAGGGATGTCTGCCATCTAGGACTCTGAGAACAGAGAAAAATCCCCTTAGAAGGACTTTTCTTGGAAAATACTTGCCAGCTGCCAGGTCACCCAAGGCAGGGGGGTGTACGTGGTAGACTGTGGGTGTTCCTGATGGGAGCATCAAGAGAGAACATCGTTGGGAAAGATCCTGCTGATTGGGTGCTTAAAGGTCACAGTTCAGGGGTGCCTGGATGGCTCAGTCGGTTAAGCATCTGACTTCGGCTCAGGTCATGGTCTCGTGCTTGTGAGTTCAAGCCCTGCGTCAGGCTCTATGCTGACAGCTCAGAGCCTGGAGACTGCTTCAGATTCTGTGTCTCCCTATCTCTGCCCTTCCCCTGCGCACATTCTCTCTCTCTCTCTCAAAAATAAGTAAACATTGAAAAAGATTAAAAAAAAAAAAACAGCATCACAGTTCAATGTGGAAGATCACCTAGAATATCAGTGAGAGCTGTCAGAACAGGTTGGTGTTTCGATCAGGGCTCAGCCACTTACAATGAGGTGACCTTTGCAAGTTAATTTGCGCCTTTGTGTAATGGATGGCTGGTATTCTGTGGCCTTCCAGAGCCTGCTTCTTGGGAACTATCTGCCCTCCCCAAATTGGATGCAATTAAGGAGGTCACTGGAGGGGACATTTTCAGAAAAGGTCCTTAGAGCCAACCCAACTTTGCACTGTACTTGTGTTTACCTAAATGTCTGGGGTCCTGAATAGCTCTGAGTAAGCTGAATTTTCTGTAGTAGAACCCTGTTTTAATTGCAGGGGGAAGTTCATTATTTTTTTAAAAAATTTATTTATTAAGTTTATTTATTTTGAGAGAGAACAGGCGAGCACAAGCAGGGGAGGGGCAGAGAGAAGGAGAGACAGACTCCCAAGCAGGCCCTGCATCATCAGCGCAGAGCCTGATGTGGGGCTTGAACCCATGGACTGTGGGATCATGACCTGAGCCAAGATCAAGAGTCGGACCCTTAACCAACTGTGCCACCCAGGCACACCAGAAGTTTGTTATTAAAAGGCAACCAGTTGGGGGCACCTGGGTGGCTCAGTTGGTTAAGCGTCTGACTTCAGCTCAGGTCATGAGCTCATGATTTGTGGGTTTGAGCCCCAAGTCAGGCTCTGTGCTGGCAGCTCAGAGCCTGGAGCCTGCTTCAGATTCTCTGTCTCCCTCTCTCTTTGCCCCTCCCCCACTCATGCTTTGTCTCTCTCTCTCAAAAATAAACATTAAAAAAAAAGGCAACTAGTTGAAAATGTAAAGCAAAAAAAAAAAAAAATCCTTTAGTTGAGCAAATAATCACTCCCTAGTTTCTTTACACTAAATTCATAATTTCTAACTGGATTGCATATTTTATTTTTTTTATGTTTTTATTTTAGTTTTGAGAGAGAGAGAGACAGAACACCAGTGGGGAAGGGGGAGAGAGAGAGAGAGAGAGAGAGAGAGAGAGAGAGAGGCACAGAATCTAAAGCAGGCTCCAGGTTCTGAATTGTCAGCACAGATCCTGACGTGGGGCTCAAACTCAGGGACGGTGAGATTGTGACCTGAGCTGAAGTCAGATGCATAACCAACTGAGCCACCCAGGCGCCCCATTGGATTGTATGCTTTCCAAGCCTTTGTGTAAAATTACCTTCCATTGCTCTTCCTTTCTGCTCCCCTCCCAGCTCTCTCCAATGCCTGTCTACTCTGACCTGTGTCCTGTCATGCTGGACACATAGCTTGTATCAATGGCAGCCATGACATCTAGTTTCCAGATGGGTCCACCCAATGGGAGGCTATCTGGAGGGCAAGAGGAAAGTGAGGTCTCGGTATTTGCACCAACTCCCCTGCCCCAGCTCCCAGCTCCTTCCTGAGTCCCCAAGGTTGCATGCATCTATCTCCTGAAGACCCCAGGTCCTGTCCAGGGTCCCCCCCCACTGTCATTCTCCCTGGGTTCCAGTAATCACTCCTTCACCCTTGGGAATGGTCCCTTGATGTTACTGGCCCCAGGCTTCTTTGTGACCCTGCACTGGTTTCCTAAATCCTGCCGGCACCTTTGTAAATGGTGTCCTTATCAAACTCCCCTCAAATTGCCCAGTTAGAGTGCTGCTATCAGGGTCCCCAGAGACTGTGACTGATGTGATATTCAAACTTTTATTCTGTGCAATGTTTTAAAAAGCTCTGTGGTATCCCTCTTCCTCTCTTGAAGGCCTCTGGAGAGAAGTGGGTGTGTGTGTTCAATCGAATCACTATTGTTTGAACTTAAAAAAGCAGAGCTGGGCTTTGGAGAAGGAGAGAAGAGTGGCTTTGTGCCTATCTTCAGTGTAAGAATCCACTGCATTTTAAAAGTCACAGCTGCCGGGGAACACGGACCGAACCGAAGATGGGTTCATCCCCGAGGGGCCTATCTTCAGAAAGCTCGGCGGACGTCAAAGCAGGACGGGAGAGAGAGGTCGTGGCGTCTGCCACCATACTGGCTGTGGTGGGCTTCACATGAAAGTCACATCAGGGGCTGGGGGCGTATTGGGGGGGGGGGGTATATGTGGCGGAAATTGAGATGGGGAGTGAGTTGGTCACCTGCTTTAAAAGGGATCCCGGGAGATGGCTGTCGGGAAGGGACGTGTGTTCCAGACACCAGTGATAGTGGCCATGAAAACATCCTAGGCTGATGGACGAGTCCACGAAATAAATATCGGTCCAACATCTGGAGGAATCCTAGGGGCTGCTGAATGCGGTGCTGTGCTTCCTGGTGAGAAGTGAATAAAAGCAGACTGCAGCACAGTTTGCAAGCGTGAGCCCATTTTTGCGGAGTAACGTCTATTTTTATTTAGAATACATAAACTCGTGAGCTGGGGGGAACCATATTTGGCCACATGCGGGATGAAGCAGGAGGGGGACAAGGAGAGAGATGCAGACGCGGGGACACCAAAGGACCCAGCGATGAGTAACTGAGTCTAGTTCCCCTTTCTCGTCAGGGTCCCCCAGGGCCCTCCCATAATTCCCTCTTCTCCTGAGCCGGTCTGAAGGGCTCTTATCTGCCACATTGAGAATATGGAGGCGTTTAGCATTGCTAGGATCACACCCATTTTCCAGATGGGGAAATGAAGGCTGAGGGAAGCCAAGAACTTGGAAGTAAGTGGTGATTCCAACCCAGGTCATCTAAGGTGGATACTCAACATTTGCCACTTTGCTGGAGCCGGACGTCATCCAAGTCTGTGGCTCAGGGCTACGTGACAGGAGGGAAGCAGCACTTGGCGAGATTATGAAGGATACTTTCTTAATAGAGGGGCTGCTTGCAGCCAGGTGGGCAGAGTGAAGGGAACCAGAGAAAGGCGTTGAGGCACCCACTACTCACTCCACTTGAAGGGCCAGGGGGAGAAAGAGCCCCTGCCAGATTGTGAGGAGGGAGGGAGGAGTGGAGGGGAGGGATGAATACTCTGCATGCTCCCACTCCCCCCATCCCAATCTCCTGCAGGCTGATCCAACAGCAAGAGAACCAGAGCCCAGGCAATGCAACCCCCAGGCTCAGCTTTCCAGGGTGCAGGCAGGGCAGGGAGCCATCTGGGATGTGGAGTGCAAGCAAGGACACAGGGGTTTTCCAGAGGGGCCAGACAGGGTGCCTCAGGATCCTGCGTCTGACCCGTCTGACCTGAGGAAGGAATCTTTCTAAGTGTTTCCCAGGAAGTGGTGCCCCCTCCTCCCTCCCCTTCCTCCACGTCTTCCCCTTCCAGATTCTGCTTTCTATCTCCTTCCTCTTCCCCTCACAATGAGAAGTAGGGAAAAGGGGGCAGGGGGCACACAGAACATTCTCTTCGCCCCAAATCACAGCTAACTGATGCATAACAGGCAGGTAACAAATGTCTGTGGCCTGAGTGAACATGGCAGGGGGTGAGCCCAAAGGCCTGGGGAAGGCCCTAAATGCTATTCTATACCAAAGTAGATGCCCTGCCGACACCCCGACTCCCCACCCTACCCCAGCAATACCTGGGCGCAGGCAGTGTATTTGCTAGGTGACTCCAGAAGCACGAGGGAGGGAGTGGGGAGAGGGAGACAGGAAAGGGGAGGCTGATGGTGGGCGCGTTCACGGGCAGTTACCAGCGTGGGCACCTAGGACTCCACTCTGCGGATATCACCTGAGGAACCAGGTAGGATGTCCTCCCCTCAGGATTGTCTTACTGGGAAGTGGAAGCTGCAGGGTTTATTCACCAGCTCCCGACCTGCGTGGGTGGTGGGCAGCTCCTGGCGGGATTAAATCCCCGGCTTCTAGACTGTTCTGAGTGCAGGCTGAGCAGCCGAGAAAAACTTTCACTGGAGAAGGACAGCCATGCAGGTGCTGGAGGTGAGAGCAGGGCTCCTCCTCAGGAATTGTCCGCTTAAGTGCAGGGGAGTCACAGGAGGGCCGAAGGGCCGGGAGAGGCTGCGAGAGCTGTTGAGGGGTCCATGGAGGAAAGAGGCTCTCTTCAGCTGAGGCCCACCTACGAGCACCTGCCATGTGCACTAAAGGCAAATAGAACAAGGCGTCCACTGAACTAACCACCGCCCCGGTCCTCGAGACGCTAAGGCAGAGATGCAAAGTGCTCTGGGACCTCGTAGAGGAGACTGCGCCTGGCTCACCGTAGTCACTCCACAAAGGTTTGTTGAGGGAACATTTCCGGCAGTGGAGGGAGCTGAGAAGACTTGGGGAGATGGGGTTTGAATGGTTGACATGGTTGAGAAGGACTTTAACAGTTGGAGAGGACCGCAGGTGGGGTGTTCTTGGTCGCCCCGAGCACGGGTATCTCAGGAGCTCCAAGGCAAATGGGACTGGGGCCACATGGGCCCAGGAGGAGCCAGATGAGTGTCTGAAGAGACAGTGGGTCTGGAGATGAGGACTTGGAGTGCCAGGGGATGTGCTGGCTTTTGTCTGCAGACAGTGGGGACCTCTGTAGGTCTTTGTACCCATCTCTGCTGTCTTATTTAGGTGGGTTGGGGGGGAAGGCTGGTGGCAGGGACCCCGATTAGGGGACACCTCGATAGAAGCTTTGAGTGGCCAGCAGGACTGAGCCCGGAGGGGGCGAGAGGCTTCAGAGAGGCGGGAGGCTGTCCACATTCTGCCGGCAAGTCTGGAACCAGCGGCTGCTTTCTGGACACCCTAGGCCATCTGAGGTGCTTCACCTGAGTGTGGCTCTGTCTCCTGGGCCACCTGGCCCACTGAACACTCTGAGCTGAGCCTCCCGGGAGACTCCCATGGCTGCGTCCCAGTGCCTGGCAGAGGAAGGGAGGTGGCGCGCCCTCCAGGCGGGGCGCACAGACGGGCCTTTGTGCTGAGTGGCACAGGGGAGGTGTGGGCTGTCTGCTCACTCAGCGTCGCTGGCCCCAACACAGGCTGTCTTTGTGGGGCCCAGGAGCTGGGGTGCGGGGGTGGGAAGGGGGACAGGAGGCTTGGAGACAGGTTTTCTGTGGAGCAGCCCCGATGTGGTTGAGAGCCCCACAGAGACAGGGCAGGAAGAAGCCCCTTGGGCTTCCAGGGTGTGGGCGGTCCCAGGAGAAGGTTCCCTTGGACCAGCCAGGGGACACCACAGGGGAGTAGCTGTCACATGCCTCGCCTGACCTGAAGGCCCTCCTGACTTGCTCCCCTTACTAATGAAACCCCTGGCACCCAGGGCCCATGGAGCCTGATCGGGAGCCTTGCAGGAGACTTAGCCATTCCCAAAGGCCAGCATTCCAAACAGGGAGCACACTGTCAATATTCATCATGCTTGCTCTGGTGAGGTTCCGGGTGGGTTGAAGCGTCCCTGGGAATCTCTTTCTCACTTAGGCTGCAGTGTCTGGAGTCAGCGCCTCCTTGACCATTTTTCCTGGCCTCTTCCCTGGCTGTTCCTCTAGCAGCCAATACTCCATAATTGCTCAGATGGGCTTGCCCGGCAGGGCCGGCCTCACAGTCCTGCAACCCGTGCAATCACACAGGCCTGGGCTCAGAAGGGGCTCGCACTTGGCTTAATGGCTCTGCTGTCGTCACCTTGAAATTTTTAACGATTTTTGAACAAGGGGTCCTACACTTTGACTTTACGTTGGGCCCCACAAAATCTGTAGCTGTTCTTGTCTCGGGGCTCAGGCAGGGACAGGGGAACAGAATGACAGCCCGGTGGGGGTCCTCGCTCATCACTTCCCCCATCCCCGACTCAGGGTAGGACTAGGGAGGTCTCCACCAACCTTTGGGGTTCAGTGAATGTCTCTTAAACACTTCGCAAATATCAACTTACTCTACAAGCTCCTACACAATTATCTTTAATGATAACTGTTTCACTAAAATCAAAAGTGCTTATTGTGAAAATTTTAAACAATACAGAAAACTACCAAGAAGAAAGTGAGGGAAAAGTCATTCATATTTCATCGTGGAGAAGTAACCACTCTTATTAACATTGTGGCAAACGATTTTTATGGTGCTGTGTGCGTGTACATTTATGTACTCTTAGTTTGGGCTGCTATAACAAAAATACCATAGTTGAAATGGCTTAAAAAAAAGAAACATTTATTTCTCACAGTTCTGGAGACTGGAAAGTCCAAGATTGGGGTGCTGGCAGATTTGATGTCTGGTGAGGTCCCTCTTCCTGGTTTGCAGATGGAGATCGGGCTGTGTCCTCCTCACATGGTGGAGAGTAAGGTCTAGTCTCTTGCCCTTTACAAGGACACCGGTCCCATCCTGGGGGCTCCACCCACATGACCTCATGTGAACCTAACTACCTCCCAAAGGTCCCACCTCCTAATGCCATCACACGAGGGGTTGGGCCTTTAACATGAATTTGGGGTCCATAACATGCAATATATATTTAATTAATTTATTAATTAATATTTATATTCATATCCATTTAGACTTAGTCATATATTTTATATATGAATGGGAAAGATATATGCACACATACACATATATACACACACATATATATATATATATATATATATATTATATATTTTTTGTTTGTGTCTCTGTTTTTACTTTACATTCAGATTCGGGCTGTTTGGGGGCACCTGGGTGGCTCAGTTGGTTGAGTGTCTGACTTTGGCTCAGGTCGTGATCTCACCGTTCGTGAGTTAGAGCCCCACATCGGGCTCACTGCCGTCAGCTCGGAGGCCGCCTCAGATCCTCTGTCTCCCTCTCTCTGCCCCTCCCCTGCTCTCTCTCTCTCTCTCTCTCTCTCAAAAATAAATAAACATTAAAAAAAATTTTTTTTAAAGATTCAGGCTGTTTGAAGTCCAGGGCATATAGATTTACCTTGCTCATTTTTAAAAAATGTTTATTTATTTTTGAGAGAGAGAGAGACAGACAGAGTGTGAGCAGGGGCAGGACAGAGAGAGAGAGGGAGACACAGAATCTGAAGTAGGCTCCAGGCTCTGAGTTGTCAGCACACAGCCCCGATGCGGGGCCCGAACCCATGAACCTCAAAATAATGATCTGAGCCGGAGTCCAACGTTTAACTGGCTGAGCCCCCCCAGGCGGCACTCGCTCATTTTTATTTATTATTTATTTATTTATTATTTATTTATTTATTTATTTATTTTTTTTTTTAATTTTTTTTTAATGTTTATTTATTTTTGAGACAGAGAGAGACAGAGCATGAACAGGGGAGGGGCAGAGAGAGAGGGAGACACAGAATTGGAAACAGGCTCCAGGCTCTGAGCTGTCAGCACAGAGCCCGATGCGGGGCTCGAACTCACGGACCATGAGATCATGACCTGAGCTGAAGTCAGACGCTTAACCGACCAAGCCACCCAGGTGCCCTGGCACTCGCTCATTTTTAAAAGCTGCATAGAGGAGCGCCTGGGTGGCTCAGTCGGTTAAGCGACCTACTCTTGGTTTTGGTTCAGTTCATGATCTCACGGTTTGTGGGTTTGAGCCTTGCATTGGGCTCTGCGCTGACAGTGTGGAGCCTGCTTGGGATTCTCTCTCTCTCCTTCTCTCTCTGCCCCTCCTCTGTTCGCATTCTCTTTCTCTCTCTCTCAAAATAAACTTAAAAAAGTAAAAGCTGCACAGAATCCCGCTGCATTTATAAACCATCAAAGGACTTAACCAGCCGCCCCACCATGCACATGTTGGCAAACACTCACGCTTACAGCAGCGTTGTGACGACCATCCCTAAGGATATACCCTGGGGTGGGGGCAGATTCTGGGTTTCCTATTCTCCCGTTGTATAGACGGTGGAGCTGGAATGTTCTTTAAACCCCCCGACCAGTGGGCAAATTAGATGGGGCATATTTCCACCACCAGGTTTAAGCAGCTCTTCCCAAGCCTGAGGGCATGTGGCCCTCCTAGAATGTGTGGAATACCCCAATCCCATACCCTGGGGGCCAGGCCACCTGGCTGTTTACTCTCCCCACAGGCTCCAGCGACTTATTCCTTTAAATCCGTTCCTGGCAGACCTATGCGTGCTTTTCTCCTTCACCCTAATCTCACACCTGGGCCCCTGGCCCTACGTCTCCTCTGTGAGAAGGGACAATGACAGTTCTCTGGTGGAAGGCATCACCTCAACTGGCCATCACCCAGGTGGCCCCTGATGATGATACAGCTTTGAGCACCTGTGGTAGCAGGTGCAGCACCTCAGGTACAGTGTGTGTCAATGTGTATCTTTGTTTATTTCTTTTTAAATTGAGATACACTTGACATATACCATTATAGGAGTTATAGGCGTACGACGTAATGATTCAATCTTTATGTATATTGTAAAATGATCGCCACAGTGAGTTAGGTTGACATCCAACGCCATGCACAGTTATCCTTTGTTTCTTGTGATGAGAATTTCTATTCTCTTAGCAACTTTCACATATGCAACACAGTTTGTTAACTCTAGCCACCATGCTGCGCAGGACATCCCCCGGACTTATTTACTGTATAACTGGAGGTTGGTACACTTCCCTCATCCCCCCACCCCACCTCTGAAAACCACCAACTATTCTGTCTATCAACACATATCTTTGGGTTGGATAATAAATATTCTCACATTCTTTTTCTCTACTCACCCACCCCCAACACTTTATTATGAGCCATTTCAAGCATACAGAAAAGTTGAGTGAATTTTGAAAAAAGTTGAGGGGATACCTCCATACCCACCACCTGGATGACATTTTACTGTTTGCTTCATATCTCTGTCCATCTCTCTGCCTCCCCAGGAATCCATCTTCTTTTTCTGTTCCTCTAAAGGGGAGTTGCAAACTTCAGTACACCGCACCCCTAAACACCTTAACATGTATATCATTAGATAGAGTTGAATAAATATCGTTCATTTTTTTTCAGGTAGAAGTTACATGCAATGAAATGTTCACATTCTTAAGTATACCATTTGTTGAGTTTTGACAAACGCCCACACCTGTGTGAGTCAAACCCTTACCCAGATACAGACCACTACCATCATCCAGAAGTTTCCCTGACTCCCTTGCCCAGCCAATCACCTCCACCTGCCCCTGGAGGCAGCTACTGTTCTGATCTTCATTTTATCAGTGGTTAGTTTTGCTTTTTAGAACTTCTTATAAGTGGACCCAGACCACAGATGCTTTTTTGCGTCAGGTTTCTTTCATTCCCTATAATGGTTTTGAAATCCACACCGTTGTACATATCAGGGACATTGTGTGGGTAATACCACGAGGTGTTGGTCCCTCACATTCTTCTATGTCACTGATACACTTTTATTTATTTATTTTTTAATTTTCTTTTTAATGTTTAGTTTTGAGAGGGGGGGGGATGGGGGAGAGAGAATCCTAAGCAGGGTCTGCACGGTCAGCGCAGAGTCCGATGCAGGGCTCGAACTCACAAACGGTGAGACCATGACCCGAGGCGAAATCGAGTCAGACACTCAACCGACTGAGCCACTCAGGTGCCCCCTGATACACTTTTTAAAAGGTCCTTCCTTACAATTTCCATTTGACTTGACTGGCTGGGGTCCCACTGCCGGTTACAGGGGGCTCAAGAGTCATCGTCTCTACGGCTCCAGGCAGGGAAATGCCCCCGGAAGCCATGGATGGAAACCTGCCCAGACCCCAGCCTCAGCCCCGCTGCACTGCAGGATTTCTCGATGGATAAGGGCATGTCTGCGAACTCTGCACCTCGTTCTTTCTTCAGCCCACTGTAGGCTGCCTTTGTTTCCCACTTTCCTGACTTACCAGGCCTGCCTGCAGCATCCACTGTGGTTAGCCCCTGCCTTCCAGAAACTCCCTCCTCTGTTGCCCTCTTACCCACCTTGTGGATTTTCCTCCGGCCTCCCTGGCTGTTCTGACTTGGTTTCTTTGGCTGTGTGCAAAAGGTGAGGGTCTTCAAGGACTGGATCTGGCCCGTTGTCTCTGCCTTCAGTCTCACTCCCCAGGCAGTCACATCCAGAACCATGGCGTCATTGAGTGCCATCCGTGGGCCAGTAGCTCCCCAGCCAGGCCTTTCCTTAAGCCCTGCAGCCTCCGCCTGGGGCTCAGATAGACATCCTGAATTCAGCATCAGCAGAAACAGCCTGCACTCTGTCTTGCTCATCTGACCCTGCTCTGTCTCCCCTTCTCACTTAGGAGCCCCGTCTGCCTGGGATCAACCTTAATTTCCTCCACATCCTCATTGCCCACAACCATTCATCGCCCATCTCCATAGAGCCTCCCTCCAAATCAGATCTTAATATTTGTCCCTTCTCTTCATCTCCATTGCCATGGCCCTAGACTGTGAGATACCTTATGATGAACATTATATCTGGTTAATGTGCAATTCGAATGTAACTGGGCATCCTCTATTTTTATTTAGTAAGTCTGGCTGCCCCATGGCTGGTCGGTGCCTCCTGCTGCATCTGACCTCATTCCTACCAAGCAGGCTCCTGTCCTGCTACCCAATCCCTGGGGACTTGGGGGAAACCAGGGAGCCCCTGCCTCCTGGGCCCACTCTCCCCACATTGCCCTCCTGCAGCAGGGAGGGGGAGTTCAAACCTCTGCAACCCCCTGGGATGTCTACCCAGCTCAGCCAGAGCTGGGCTTCTCTGCTGCCTTCACTCCAGGCCGCTCTGACACAGACGTTTCCCTTCTGCTTGGTGCGGATGATATTTGCTCCAGGGGTCTTTAAGGGTGGAGGGGACTGGGATTTGTGAGGTTCTCAGCAGAGGGCCTGGCTCGCTCAGTGTCCAGTAAATGATAGTGCCCCTTTGGTCCTCCTGTTGCCGGCTCCCTCCACTGGCACAGCAAGGGGCCATGCAGGGGAATGCCCCCTCTCTCCCCGAGTAGGCTTCTTTTAAAATCACAGGGTTTGGGGGCAGTCCGTTAAGCTGGCTCAGTCCGTTAAGCGTTGGATTCTTGATTTAGGCTCAGGTCAGGATGTCATGGTTCGTGAGATCGAGCCCCACATCGGGCTCTGTGCTGACAGCATTCTCTGTCTCCTCTCTCTCTGCCCCTCCCCAGATCATGCTCCCTCTCTGTCTCTCTCAAAAATAAGCTTTGAAAACAAAATAAAATAAAATCAGTGTTTTAAACCACATGTAGGGGTGAGGAGCCCTGTTGCAGGACAGGTACGGAATTACACGGACAGAATCCAGCCTTGCAACTGGCAGAACAACCCGGGGGTATGGGCACTTCCATACAGGCTCCCTGTGCCCACGCGGGACCACGTCCTGGCCACAGGCCAGGCCTGTGGCCAGCGGGCTCTGGCTTAGCTTTCCAGCTTTGCTCCTCCGTCATTTTCTTTCCCTTCCTGGCAAACTTCTGCCAAGTTCAGAAGCAGAAAGAGCTGGCAACTGGGGACCAGAGAAAACATCCCTTTACTCCAAGTCTGCTCTTGGGGAAGATGTTACTTACTCTTAGTGCCTCTACCTTTTCATCAGCCAAATGGAGCAGAGAAAATGGGCCCTACCATCCATCCCAGAGCTCAGGAAGAGGGGTGCCTTCTGTCTATGTGGGCCATGTGTGGGTCCTCCTCTAAGATCCGTGGCTCCCTGTCACCCCAGGACGGTTTCCTAACTCTCCCCTCCTCCCCACCTCCCCACCCTGTTAATTTGAAGCTGTTTCCTCTCCTATTTCTGTAGCACTCTCTACACTCCTCCGTATTGCCTTCAGCAATCTGTTGCTTGGTGACTCATTATTTTTACGTTTCTTCCTGCCTCTGGATTCTGAGAGCTCCTAAATCTGCAGGAGGCTGTGGGGCCCCCACACAATGCCTGGCACGGGGATGGTGCTCAATAAATGCTCCATGAGCAAGTGTAAGACTGTGGAATTTGACAGCCTTTGAGGCATCTAGAATGCAGAGAGAGGCCCCTCCAGCCTCCTGTTTCCCTGTGCTATTCTAAAACGAAACCGTAATTCCTGTCCCTGAAAACGCGGCCCTCCTTCAGACAACTGTAAGCCTCCTCGGGAAGGTGAATGCTCTCAATTCTAATTAGTTCTTTTCCTGCCCTTGGGTGAGAGGATCCCCGGAGTGGTCAGCTGTGCTGATGGATGGGGCTGGGCGCAGAGTACCAAGGCCAGGGAGGCCAGGCGGTTGCGGTGAACAGCCCGGCCAAGCCCTCCCTCCCAGCCCTTCAGGGAGCCAGGCTTGACTTTTGAAGCTAATGAGAAGCAGATTTGAGCAGTGGGATGGGCCGGAGACCCAGAGGCTGCCTCTGCTACGTGGCATCTTGAGCAACTCCCTAAGCTTTTGCCACCAACCAGCGGAGAGCCGGGTCGGGCCACGTGGCTGGATGATGGGTCTCCCTCCAGCTTGACTCCAGGTCAGACTGTATTTTATTAAAAGACAGATCTAAACATTGCCAGCTTCGGTGAATGATGCAGCGGGCTTGTGGAGACATGGGTCACCCACAGAGGGTGTCCCTCCTGTGATGGGTTTCTCCCTTCTTCCCTGACACGTTAACGGTCCAGCCCACAAGCCTGAGTCCCTGGAGGGGTCTGAGGCACACTGAGGGAGCGGGCATGCACGGGGCTCCAGCAAAGGCTGCTCTGAAGGTCCAGCCGGTTCCACCTCCAGTGAGGGTGCTGGGGGCTGGGGGGGCAGGCTCCATGAGGGCCAGGACTGGATGTGTCTTGGTGACATCTACATCCCCAGCATCTTGAGCAGTGTACCTAGTAGATGCATAATAAACACTAAGCTACATAACATAATGACTCTGCAAACAGTTCTGGAATCAGCCACGGTTTGAACCTCAGCTCCTAGTTAGAGCTCAGGGGACGAGTTAACCTCTCTAAGCATAATTTTTGTTTCCAAAAATTATACAAGTATTTACCTTGGAAGGGTGTTTGGAAGATTGTATCTAGTATTTACTGAGCACTTATTTTGTACCAGGTGTCATTTTAGTGCTGTTTTCACTCACCGAATCCCCACGACAACCTGAGGCAGAGAAGTTATTGTTCCCACTGTATGAGTGAGGAAACCGACACCCAGAGAGGTTAAGGCAACTTAACCTTAACGGTCAATGGTGTGACCTTGGGAAGAGGCAGAGCCAGGCTTTACGCTCAGGCTGTTGGCTCAGAGTCCAGTTCTGAACCATCACACCAGCTGCCTCTGAAATGCGCCAAGCATAGTGCCTGGCACAGAGTAAGTGCCCAGTGAAAGGGAGCCATTGCAGTTTAATTAACAAACAAGAGGGAGGTGAAATGCAATGTCCTGGATCTTCCTGAAAGAAATGAAGTGATAGAATTTTGTACCATTCACGATTCATTCATTCATTCATTCATTGAGGCTTCACGTAATAATTCTGCACGCTTTGCCCCAAATGCAGGGAGAGTAGATATTGGGGAAGCAGTAGCTCTGGGCTTGGATACTCCTGGAAGCCTGTGTGGGGACAAAGAGCTGAGAGCCATTCAGGTGAACTCAAGGGGGAAAAAGTGTTCTCTGTAGGCACCTGGTTTGCAGGAGGAGCCCTCGAGGGCCTCATGACCGGAGGTTGCCAGGCAACCTGAGGCGGTGGGCACTTCTCTGCCAACCTGCTCCCGTCTCCCTGCAGACTGACGATATCCTCAAGGTCCTGTGCTTCTGTTCCCCCAAACTCCGTGTGCGACAGACTCTGGGTTGCCATGGTAACAACCGGAG
This sequence comes from Panthera uncia, assembly GCF_023721935.1. NCBI lineage: Eukaryota > Metazoa > Chordata > Mammalia > Carnivora > Felidae > Panthera > Panthera uncia. The sequence continues at coordinate 42,283,946 of NW_026057578.1, read as the reverse complement.
CCCCCATTTTATATGTTCTTACCATTCCAGGGTCAGTATCACCTGACTGTGGCTGGATCTTTCTGAGTTTAAATTCTACTCCCCTCCCCACACACCCTTCCCCCAAGGAGTGGTGTCATCTCTTTCAAACCTGATTGCTGCTTCATCCTCAGCAAGGAAGAGGGGACAGTCCCAGAAAAGACAGAGTCACTAGGAAGGCACCCTGAGATTGTGTACTATGAGCAGACTAAGGGACAGGATACCTCTAAGCATCCTTTTCAGATGACTATTTCTGCACTATTTTAATTTTCTCATCTTATTTCTCTTACCCTGAGACTATGAATAGCTCTGAGAGCCACAATAATAAGCTACAAGCCAGTTTCTTCACAAACCAGCTTTTCGGGGGTGGGGCAGGGAACAGGTCCACTCTGCCGATGGAACGTGCCAGGCTCCTGATTGCCCCCAAACTTGTGCTCACACTGCCCCATCCACCCAGAATGCCCTTCCCTTCTACTCTTGGTCAGCTTTGAAGACCCAGCTCAGTTTCTGTTTCCTCCAAGAATTTTGCACACAATTCCAGCCTGAATTGGTTGGGACCCTCTGAGTGTAGCCTTCATTGTCTCTTCCATCCATGAGGTCATCTCCGGTGTTATTGTCAGGGAAAATCAGTGAAAAACTTTCAAATGGATAAGAGAAATAAAAAGATCACTGGTGTCCTGTCTAGAGCACCCTTCCAGATTGTCTCTGTCTTTCATTGTCTTTGAAAAGCTATTTTTACGACCCTGTAAGTCATCGAAAACAGACAATGATGCCAATGATTTGTGTTCATAGAAATACAAATTAGTAGCATCCAGTGGAACTCAACTGACGGTTGCCCTGTGGATAGACTTCTGCATCTATTTGTAAGGTCACGTCAGCATGCTGCTTATTTGTATGTATGTGGTTCTTAGAAATCTCCTTTGAGCCCATTAGAAGACCTCAACTCCATCCCTCATTAATGAACGAGTTACATAAAATCTTTATACTTTTATGAGAGTCATAATTTTATCCTGTTTTCCCTAAAATTATTCTTTGTCATTTAAAAAAAAATTTTTTTTTTTTACGTTTATTTATTTTTGAGACAGAGAGAGAGCATGAATGGGGGAGGGTCAGAGAGCGAGGGAGACACAGAATCTGAAACAGGCTCCAGGCTCTGAGCTGTCAGCACAGAGCCCGATGCGGGGCTCGAACTCACAGACTGGGAGATCATGACCTGAGCCGAAGCCGGTCGCCCAACCGACTGAGTCACCCAGGTGCCCCTCTTTGTCATTTTTTAACTCAAGTTAAAAAAGAATGGTTTGACACATTGTATCAGTCAGAGTTGGGAGCAAGCAACAGAAATCAACAGTAGCTAACTTTAACAACAAGGAAAAGAATATACTGGAGGTTATTAGATGGCTTGTAGAATTTACAGAGAGCCCACAGTTGTGGGCTTGGAAAATGGACTGGGGCTGAGGGTGGCTTGGTGGCAGGACTATAGCCAAAGGCACAGGATGGGCTGGCTTGGAAACCATCTCTGGACACTGCCACTTCTGGACGTCACTACTGGTGGCCCCTGGCCATGACCTCAGCCGCAAGCTGCTGCCACCATGAAATGAATGCTAAATGGTTCCTGAGTGTTTCCATCTCTGGCTCAACATTTGAAGTCCTGGCCAGCATTATCCAAGTGTCTGGGCAAAAACCTATCTATGCCTTTGCTGGAATAGGAGGCAGGGACGCTCCCCATGGTGGGGAACGTCCCTCTCCCCCAAATAGGAAAACGGCTGCCAAAGAATGACAAATGTCTACTTGAAATCACATTGTGAGTTCCATTAGTGCCATTACCACAAAGTACACGTGTTCCTTTTTTTAGATAGTGAGGGGATCTCCAAGGGGCCTGGCCCAACAGATCTCATAGAGACATTACCGAAGAGGCAGAGGGAAACACTGGAATTAGAGACTGTCCAAACTGGACAGGGTCACAGAAGCCACCTCGCGTGATCCTCTCATTTTCCTCCCGAGGACACTGAGCCGCAGGAGCTGGAGGTGCCGTGTGGCCTGGAAGATGGTCCGAGTGTCATGGTATGGTTTGGGGACTGTCCTTCAGATGTTCATAAAATGGGGCAGTCCTGCTTACCCCCAAAACTGGTTACTGTCACCAGTGGGAGGGCACGGCCGTTGGCTAATTTAAAACAGAGCATCCCGAGTCGGCTTCTGGGCCGCTTCCCGGCTTTGCTGGCAGCAGACGGCTCTTCAGGGGTATGTTTTGCTGACGTGGCTGGCCGCAGGGAGCCGGGAGGCACAATTTTCTGAAGGTCCATTTGCAAAATTGAAACCCTGCCCTTGAGAACTCTGCACATCACAGCTGTGAAGAGATGTGAGAGCAAGGCCAAGGGCGGCCTTCCAGTGAGACCTCCAGGTCCACTGGGATGTCCACGGCTTTGCATGGGAATTCAGCAGCCTGTGGCTCCAAGATGCCTCCTCTCACAGGCTCTTTGGGGGAGAACGGGCCCCTGTCTTTTCTTTACTGGGGCGCTGTTCTTCCTCTCTGGTTTCTTGCTCTTAGCTCATCTCACATCTTGGTTTCCAGAAGGTGGGAGATTCTACCCGGGACCCAGGGGCGCAAATGTGGCCAGCGGGCACCCTCGACCCCCAGGCCTGGTGAGACGAGGGCTCTCCTCCACGTGACCCGGCTGTTGGTGCCCAGCCTGGACCGGACTGCTCTCCAGTGTGGTGAGGAGGAAGAGTTCTGGCAGACAAGCATACCATCTGTCACCCAAGGGACGCTCTTGGGGTTTGGCAGAGAGGCCCCTGCTTGGGCAAGGGCAGGAAGCCAGGTGTCTGGCTCCCCATCACTGCCGAAATGACTTTCTTTTCTCCATCCAGGCACCTCCCCACCCCCAACTCGAGGGACCCAGTCTATGCCATGCAGCCCCCCAGGGCCCTCACCATCCCTCCCTTCTCTCTTCTGCTTCCAGTGACACTTGGGTTCAAATCGCCCCACTGCCTTTTCAATGTGACTTTGGGAAAATTCCTTCATGTCCCAGAGACTCAGTTTCTTCATCTGTAAAATGCTGATGACAAGAAGGCCGTCCCAAACACAGTGCACACATAAAGTGCATGCAGGGCTATTATGATTACTGTGTGGGTTTTTTTTTTTAAAGTTTATTTATTTATTGGTGGGGGAGGGGCAGAGACAGTGGGAGACAGAGAATCCCAAGAAGGCTCCATGGTCAGTGTGGAGGCTGACTCGGGGCTTGATCCCACAAACCATGAGATCATGAGCTGAGACGAAATCAAGAGTCAGATGCTCAACCAACTGAGCCACCCAGGTGCCCCGATTATTGTGGTTTTACGTGTTTTTGTCTTTTTGTCTCTTTGCATTAGGTGATGATTCTCTTTCTCTACCATCCTTTAATTTTCCACAGTGTGTGGCAGGGTAGTGTTCACAGGGCTGTTGGCTGAGGCGGGGGGGGGGGGCGGGGGGGGGGGGGGGGGGAAGTGTATTGAACTCAGCCCTGTGTGGCTCCAAGGCCGTCAGTCTTCCTAGGACACCATGCAGAATTCCTCCTCTTCCTTACTGTCCTCTCCAGTTCTGCTCCGTCAGTCAGCAAATACCCCAAGTGTGACTGGCTGACCAGCAAGAGAGAAAGGAAACGGGGAGTTGAGGTTTTTCTGTTTTGTCCTTTTTTTAAAACGCTTGCAGACGCTTGCTTGCCCATCTGAAATGGTCTTGGGCCTCATTTTTGGAAGGAGCCCCAGATCCCTGCATACAGAAAACGATCTTTGTGTTTCCTCACAGAGGTTTTCAGCTGGAGTGCTGGAGGTTGTCTCTTGCTTCCCTAGCTCGGGAAGACCAGGGGCAGGAGAGAGAGGACCCCGCTACACTGCTGGGTCAGCTGAAGCTCCCCCCCGCCCCAGGTTTTCTTCTCTTTTTAAAGTTTATTTATTTTTTAGAGAGAGAGTGAGTGAAAGCATGAGCAGGGGAGGGGCAGAGAGAGAGGAAGACACAGCATCCAAAGCAGGCTCCAGGTTCTGAGCTGTCAGCACAGAGCCCGATGCCGGGCTTGAACCCATGAACTGTGAGATCATGACCTGAGCCGAAGTCAGATGCTCAACCGACTGAGCCACCCAGGCGTCCCTCCCCTCCCCCAGGGTTTCTTGATGGGTAAGGGAGTCTACCAGGTACCCACGTGGACATGGCTATGCTCACCTGTCAGCTGGCAGTGTGGTGATGGGGAGAGCATGCACCTGCTGCGTCCACATCCACGGCTGTCACTTCACTGCTCTCTGAATCACTCAGGGCCTCAGTGTCTCCATCTGTGACATGAGAATGACACAAGAGTCTACCTGGTGGGGTGGTTGTGAAGATTAGATGAGTTTATGTGTATAACCATCAGGACCACTATTTTGGATACACCATGAAGTTCCCTACTCCCCAGATGATCCCTGGGATAAGAAGCTCTTCTCCCTTCCCTTCCCTTCCCTTCCCTTCCCTTCCCTTCCCTTCCCTTCTCCTCT
>NW_026057578.1:42190839-42279328 GCF_023721935.1 Panthera uncia | reverse complement strand
CCTCCCCTCCCCTCCCCTCCCCTCCCCTCCCCTCCCCTCTCCTCTCCCCTTTCCCTTCCCTTCCCTTCCCTTCCCTTCCCTTCCCTTTCCTTTCCCTTTCCTTTTCGCTTTTGCCCTCTTTTCTTAGAAGGCTCCACCCCCAGCATGGAGCCCAACACAGGACTTGAACTCATAACTCCAAGATCAAGACCTGAGTGGAGATCAAGAGTCGGACACTTAACTGACTGAGCCAGCCGGGTGTCCCAGGAAGTTCTTTATTTTCAAAAATTACCTTGCACAATCTTTCCTGGCGTGGGGTGCTCTCCGTTACTTTATTGTGAACAGACAGGTGCTATTTGGGTGAGACACGTCACCTGAAACAACCCCTCTTGGTGGTCACTCTGGCCGCTCACTAAGGTCATTTGAAGAAATTGATAAAAAGCAGGTAAGACCCGGTCACCAAGGGTGTGGCGTCATAGCTTTGCAAAGGGAGTGTAAACAAGGACAGTAAGAAAGCCACCATCAGTGGTTACTTTATGGAGGTAGCACACTGACACCTCTGGGATGAATGGAACAACAGCTGCCCCAATGTTATGCAAAGAGGCTCTCCCGGCTTGGGATGAAAATGCCACCCAAAGCATTCTCCAGATTCCAAAAATGCTGTATCGCCAGAACTGAGAGGGGAGGGTAGAAGATGCACTCAGACACTCCAATGACTCAGAAGGTGGCTTTGATGATGATGAGGACCCTGAGCACCAAGATGAGTTGGAAGACCTGGCAAGATATGGAGTCAGGGGCCCAGGGTGAAGAGAGCACTAAGTTAACATATTATCACACATGTGATTGTAGGCATGTACCGTAAATAATCAATCAATCGTTAGAAATATATTTCATCTACTTTTAAAAAGATTACATATCAACTAGGTCATAATGCCTTTGGATATTTTGAGTGGGGAAATGGGGGGATCATGGTATGTGGGGATTGTCTTTTATTGTCCTCGGCAGCACCCCCTTTCCAGAAGGCCCTGATACTCCTTGTGACTCTGCCCCGGCGGGGGTGGGGGGGGGGGGCTTTCTCTGGCTGCCTGCACTGGTGATGGCCAGAATAAACACCTTCCAGGAGCAGCCCTCACCCAAGGACTAAGGGGACTTGGGGTATAAATCCCACAGCTCCCTCATCCCTTGAAGGAGAAGATGTTCAAAGCGCGAGTTCTGCACCGGCCCCCACAGTTCCCATGGGGATTAAGCACCAAGTGCCCCGGTGGTCACCTGTTTCATAGCATATCCTCTCCTGTCTGACTTGCGTTCTCTATGTCACTTTCCCATTCCCTGCCCAGAGCTTCCCAGATTCCTTCCAGATAAACTAGATTGACTGGAATGCTTGTGTCAGGGGCCCCTCCTGGGGAAATCCAACTTACGGCAAGCACAAATGATAAAGGATAGCGATGGTTACTCTCACCCATTATTATTTTGTTAAAGATCAGGAGAATGCACTTCCTGCTTTGTGTTCTTGTTCCCCAGAGCTTGTGAGAGCTGGGCCCGGTTCTGGGGTATCTTTTAGGTCTGGTCAGAAACGGGGAGGTCTGACTGTATATTTATCTCAAAATAATCTAAAGTGATTCATTCTCTCTCTCTCTCTTACTCAATTATATGCTTGAGCAGCTATGCCAGAAATCGGTCCATCCAGAGCAATTAAAAGCTTCCTTTGCCAGACCTTGGGGATTTCTCTCTGATCAATGAGAAAAACACTACAGCTGGAAAAGAGCCGAAACCAAGAATAGGGCCATCATGTCTTAGCTGTTCAGACAAGCTACAGCACCATTCGGATGTTTTTAAAAGACCCTTTTATTTTCCAATATGGAATGTTGGAGGAATGATTAGAAATTTCACATTAGTTTTTCAACGCTTTTGACCCCAAACTGGAATTCATTTGTGAAAATTAGTATTAGGCTCTACGTATCAGCTCACGAGCCATGGTAAGGTACTTATTATTATATTTATGATTAATAATAAAATAATAGCAGCAGAAATCATGTCCCTCATAGCTACCATGAGATGGCCAACGTGCTAAGAACATCACATGTTTTTATCTCAGCTGACTATAATGTTACTATGAAGAGGTCACTGTCATTACGTCTATTGTATCAGTGCAGTTACTCAGGCTCAGAGAGGTTAAGTAGTTTGTCTGAGATCACACAACCAGGAAGTAGGAGAATGGGGTTACAAAGCCAGGCAGTCGGGCTCCAAAGCCTGGGTTTTTAACTATGGGAAGGCAACCAGCTTTTCACACCAGAGGGAAAGAAGAGACGAATGGGCTTTGTTGATTTCATTGCCCAAGGCCAGGCTCAACCTGACCTGCTTTTTAATGTTTATTTATTTTTGAGAGAGAGAGAGAGAGAGAGAGCGTGCAAGTGGAGGGGAGGAGAGAGAGGGAGACACAGCATCCAAAGCAGGCTCTAGTCCGAGCTGTCAGCACAGAGCCCCACGCGGGACTCGAACCCACGAACCGTGAGATCATGACCCGAGCCAAAGTCAGATGCTCAACCGACTGAGCCACGCAGGTGCCCCCTGATCTGCCTTTTACAAGAAGTTGAAACAAGGTGGATTTTGCTTCTCATGCCATTCCTCTTTGCTGCTCTCTTCTGTGGAGAAGTCAGAGTTTTGTCACAAACTGGGGTTCCCTAGGTCTCAGCTGCGTGTGGCTGCAGAAGGGGCCACAGCCACAGTGACGGAGGACATTTCCTGGGTCTGCTCCAGCCAGCTGCTGGCGCAATCCTCCCCCCCGCCCCGGGAGACACCTCTGTGGGTCCACAAACAAGCTGGTTCCCATGGGAGCCTGCTGCTGTGCAGCTGAGAACAGCTGAGATATTGCTTATCTAGAAAGACAGCGTGAATACCCCAAACACATGATACTGGTTATGTGCCATCATAGTGATCACTTTCGAGCGGAGCGTACCAGGAGACTCCGGGCTACCCACGGAGCCAGCGAGTGAAGACCAAGGAAAATCCCCCAGGGACATCGTGGGATGCTACAGGGGATAGAGTCATCTCAGCTTCACCTGGCCATCATTCACTGTGTGACTTTGGCCGCATTGCCTTCTGCCCTATTTCCTCCTCTGTGAAATGGGCCGATGGTTCAGAGGAGCCCTGAGGCCCCTTTCCACCCCCAGAGATCTGTGAGCAGCCCTTCCCACAGGCAGCTTGCATCCTCCCAACCCTTTGCTCTGCATACCGTCTGCTCTCTTTATGTCCTTGGGCCTGTTTGTGTGGTTATTTGTCGAGTTGAGGATTCAGCTGGACTGTAAGTTCGAGAGGTCGGTGAATGGAAACTTCTTTGTATTTGCATTTGCACAGGGTGGTTCTAGCACAGTGGTTCCCAACCAGGGGTGAGTTTGCCCCCATGGAACATTTGGAAATATCAGGAAATATTTTTATTTGCCATGACGGGGGTGGAGGGGGGAGGGCACCACTGGCATCTAGTAGGTAGAAGCCAGGGTAGAAGTTGCTAAACATTCTACAGTGCGCAGGACAGCTCCCACAAGACAAAATGATCTGGTTTATAATGTCAGTGGTGCCGATGCTGAGAAACCCTGGTTTAGAGGAGGCTAGATGGGCTCACTGGCTATAGGCACCAGGCATTGTGCAGTCCTTGGTTTGCCCTCCTCTTCAAGTTTCTCTCTCTATAGTCCGGAGAAGACCAGCAAATACTTAGGGCCAACCTGAGGCACAGTTATTCTTTGAAAAAAAATAGGTATTACATGCACTCAGTGAGAAGGTCAGTACAGACCAAATGACCCTCTGTTCAGTGGGGGCTGTCCTGTGCATTGTAGGATATTTAGCAGCGACCCTGGCCTCTGCCTACAAATGTCAAAAATGTCCACAGGCATTGACAAATGTCCCTGGGGACCCTGGTTGAGAACCACTGTTCTAGAGGTGTCCTTTGCCTATCCACACACCTATTTATTTATGAAAAGATGTCTTTTTCTTATGGTGCTTGACACATAGTAGATGCTCCATGAATAGATATTGACAAATGGATAATTGAGAATAAAGCGATTTACATAATCAGTCAAATCCTACCTTAAATGCTGCAGAGGTACGGGTTACATGTATTCTAGCATGAGTACAGGATATGAAGTCATTCTTTCCTGGTTCTGACTTCTCAGTTTTGCCTCGAGGAGCACCATCTCGTTACGCTTCCAAACTATGTCACTGCTGAGGGCGAGGTTGTGGAGGATGAGTCCCAAATACCTTAAAGTCCATTCTCAGAAGCAGCTGGGTGGCCTGTAACAATGTGGATTATCTGTGTTCTGTGCACCTGAGGGTCTCCTTCCCCTCCCCTGACTGGCAGACTGGGGGAGGCATCAGGGATGTGCCTCGTCTACCCCAAGGGGCCCTTCCTGCCCCATCAGTCCCGTTCTGCCAACGTCTGGCTTTCGTGACAAGCTGTGGCCTTGGTTCCAGCAAGAGTGCCCTTTCTAAGAAGGTGGAGGCGTTAGTCCAGCTTGGGCAATCAGCCCAAAGTCCATTTTGTGTAATTCTGGGCTGCCTGCCCAGCTTCTTCCTGGAGTACAGTTGGGGCTGGGATGGTTTCTGGATTTTCCATGTTTCCTGGAGTGGAGTGGTTGGGGATCTGGGAGCTGGGCAGGTGACCTGTGCCCACCACCACCAGGACCTGCTCAGGGTGGATACTTCAGGAGCCAGCTTGCTTATTGCTTACTCTGGGTCTTGGGCACGGTGTATATGGGGTGATAAAGCCAGCTTTCCTAGAGAATGCACAGCAGAAGCGATGGGGCAGCGTCTTTTGAAACCCTCCAGAGAACAAGACAGACCACAGTCAAGAGTCATCATAGTGAGAAGTGTGGCCTGAGAGCTCAGCTGAGGCTGGGCTGGGGGTACCTCTTTGTGGTGGCTTTAGGATAACTGGATGTACTATACCGTGGCTCAGGAATACAAAGACACGTGTCCCAAGAGAGAGAAACCTGGGAGAGCCACGTGGCCCTGTTCAACTGTGAGGCCCAACCGTGAGGATGAGGTCACCCAACCTCATTTCTGCCAGACTCTACTAGTTGAGAGGTCATAAAGGCCCACTGGGTTCAAGGTGAAGGGATACAGACCCCACCTCTCAAGGAGAGAGCATCGAAGCCACCCTGGAGACGAGCATGTGTGGTGGGAGACAGTGCTGCAGCTGTTTTTGGAAAATGCCATCTATGACAAGGCTGCACTGAGTTCCAATCTTAGAGAAAAGGGGAGAGCGGGGTGTTCTGTGCGCCGTCCAGAAGCCCTCCCAGCTGCCTTAGTTCCCACTTAGCCTTCCCTTTAAAGCTTCTCTCAACAGTTGGGACAAGCCCAAGGTTGGGGGCAGGTTCAAGAGTCCCAAATGTGTTCTCTTCCCAAGTCTTGTCCTTCCGCAGCTCCTCTTGTGCCTTCCCCCTCTCCCGCTGATGGGAGAGTTGGGGCAAAGCAGGGAATAGAATATTCAGGGTGAGTTTGCTAAGTCTGAGCTTTTAGGCCAGCACCTTTTGTCCATCCCAGAATATCCTCCATCCATTCTTGTACCCATCCCTTTTTTCTCCTCTTCCTCCCCCCTTCCTCACCATCAAATGCACTCTCTGAATTACCCCCATGCCCCTTCTTGAAGGAGCGATTGACCCTCCTCAGCCTCCCATTGACCTGGAAACTGCACCCCTCTGAGATTGCTCTCACGTGGTCATCACCAAATCCTGTCAGTTTTCATCTTGTTCGCTCGGCCTCTGTGAACGTGACCTGCCTTCCTTCTTGGAATTCTCCTTGTGGCACCCCCACATCTTCTCCTACCTCTCAGTCTGACCCCTTCTTCCTAGTTGGTTCTCTTCTCTCATTTAACCCCATTGCTTCTTCTATCCACTATTACCACTGACTACAGGCCTATTTCTCTTGTTTCCTACCTACCCTCACGAGCTCTGAATCTCACATTTCCAACTTTCCACCCCATATCCCAACCTGCCTGACCTCACAACCACCTGGGGTCCCCTAGACCAAAGTTAAACTCAGTGTCTCCTTCTCATTTGGGGCTATTCATTCCCATGTCACCGAGTGCCACCACCCAGTCTGGCAAGGTGGAACTCTTAAAGCATCACAAATGCATCCTTCTTCTGGTACCAACAGGTTAGCAACTCTATTCCCAGAAGATCTCTTGGACACATTCATTTGTTTGCTCATTCATCCCCTTTTTTTTTTTCAAGTTTATTTATTTTGAAGGGGTGGGGGGGAGAACACAAGCTGGGGGAGGGGCAGAGAGAGAGAGAGAGAGAAGGAAAGAATCCTAAGCAGGCTTCACGCTGTCAGCACAGAGCCCAACGTGGGGCTTGATCCCACGGACCTCGACATCATGACCTGAGCCCAAATCAAGAGCCGGATATTCAACCAACCGAGCCACCCGGCTGCCCCTGTTCATTCATTCATTCTTTTAGTTAGGAAATACTGATTGAGTATGCGCTATACCCCAGGCACTATTCTAGTGGCTGGAGATATAGCAGTAAGTCCAACAGAGTCTTAGAATCTACAAGGGAGAGAAAGACAACAAACAGGTTCATAGACAAATGGTGGTAGATGCTGTGAGACAACAGAGCTAGGCGAGGGGTGGGAGGAGGAGGGAAGATAGTTCTTTTATGTTAGGTAGACAGGGACAGCCTTACCAGTCAGGTGACATTTGAATAGAAACCATAAGGAAATGAGAGCCAGCCAGGTGGATATTGGGTCTTTCTTCTTTATCCCCATGGCCACAGCCCCTCATTCTTTTCCCCTGAAGCATGGCAGTTACCTTCCAAAAGGGCAGTGGCCTCTTTGCCTCTCTGCTCTTACCCTTCCTTCTCTACCCCTTTCAGTGGCTTCCTACAGCTCACAGAATAAAGTTCTTACTCCTAACTATAGTCTGCAAGGAGCTTCACCATTGGACTCCAACCCTCTTTCCAGCTAAGTCATACTGTCATAGGCAGAATTCTAAGATGGCCCCATGCTCTGCACTCTTTCTGTTCCTCCCTGTATAATCTTCTCCCCTTAAGTGCCCGTAGAACCTGTGACTTGCCGCTAGCCAATAGAATGTGGCAAAGGCGAGGGGGGTGTCACTGCCTTCAGTAGGTTATGTTATAGAGGAGTCTGTCTTAGCTGACTTTACCGAGAGAAATTCTCCCGCTGGCCTTGAAAAAGCCAAGAGCCATGCTGTGAACTGGGCTATGGGGTTGAGGAACCAGGGGCAGCCTCTGGAAACTGCAGGAGGCCTCAAGTTGCTGAAGGCAGCCTCCAGCCTCCGGTCAGGAGGAAGCTGACACTCTCAGTCCTGCACTTGCAGGGAAATGAATTCTGCCAACCGCCTGCGTAAACTGGGAAGCACATTTTTCCCCTCATTAAGCTTCAGATGGGATCACAGCCCCAGCTGACACCTTTTGCAGCTAGTGAGCAAAGAACCCAGCAGAGCCATGCTCTCTCCTGACCCACTGTAGGATAATTAGTGTGTGTTGTCTTAAGCCTCCGAATGTGTGGTGGTTTGTTACACAGCCACAGAAAACCGATACACTCGCCCTGCATAGCCTATACCAGTCCTCAGGCCGTCCCAGCTTTCAGACACGTTTTCCTTTGCATGCCCTGCTGAGAACACAAATTCTGTCCACAAATCTCTAATCCTACATTTTCTCTCTGGAAAAATCTTGTTTGTCCTTCAAAACCCCCTTCAGACGTACCCTCTTCTCCTTCACACTCTTGTGACACCCTGGCCCTCCTCCCCACTCCCCAATCTTGCCTCTCTCAACCAGCACGGGGTTGGCTGCTATATGCCTGCATGTCAGTCCCCTCTCTTCTCTTTCCAGCTCAGGGTCTAGCTCAGTGCCTGGCTTCCAGTCATTCAAGGGTTCCTCACTTGGGGATGCGTGTTGGGGGGTGGTGGTCCTGGATAGGGCCTGTGCCATGCATACATCCCCTAAAATTGCTTCAAGAATGCTGCTTATTAAGCAATTTTTCTGGGCCCATTGCTTCCACTCAATTCTCAAAGAGGCTCGAGGTCCTGGGAAGATTAAGACCAATTGAAGCCTGGTGTCAATACATGTTTCTTGAATTTAAGCCACTGGGTTATCGCCTGCTAAGGAGATTTTCATTTTAAGCCTTCCTGCTAATTGTGGCTTTGCTAGAGGAATTTGAAGCTTCTGGGATATTTTGCAGGAGAGCTGCTGTTTTGACACGTGTAAAAGCACAGTCAGGTAGGCAGCCCCGGGCTCCGACCAGGGATGAAGGTGGTCCAGGCTGGGGAAAGAGAAAGGAAGGAGGGGTGGAGCAGGGGTGCAGGGAAGCCCACATGTCCAAGAAGAAGAAACAGAAGGGAGAGTCTTGGAGACAAAGGGAGCACGGGGGTGGGGGTCAGGGGACCAGCGGATTCTGCGCTGAAGGAGCGCCTGTGTTTCTCCTTCTAATTGTGCCAGGTGCCAGGATACCTAGTCCCCACTGCCGGCTCCTCTGGGCTCTGGAGGGCTGCCTTTGGCAGCGCAGTGTATTTTTAGCCCTCCAGTAAGTGGAACAAAGCGCTCTGAGAGGCAGTGCTGCGCTCTTGGCTCTGGGCTCCAGGCAACACTCAGCAGCTTTCTGAGGAAGCGCAGGACACCCTCTCCAGCTGCAGTGGGGATGTGGGTCCAGCTCCCTCCAAGTCTCTTTCCCTCGGGGGTGGGGGGGCCTGGGAGAGGGACGTCCTCACCAGAAGGAGGACAGTCAGGGCTGTGTGGTTGGGCAGCTTAGGGGAGAGCAGGTGAGTGGGCCTTTCACTGGGAAGGACACAGCCTGGCACCAGATGCTTACCTCTTCTGGCCGCTGGCGCTGGGGGAGATGACTGGTCCTGGGACTACCAGGGTTAGGTGGGCAAAGCAGGGCACGCTAGGCTCGGGGCGGGGATGGTGGGCGAGCCCCTGGCCCACGCCAGAGAAGCCTGTCCCTGAAGGCGGCGAAGACTGTGGTGAAGGGAAGTGTGGGGGAGAGTCTCTGGAAGCCACTTTCTGACATCCCAGGTGGTGAACTGTCAAGGTCAACCTTGAGCATCGATCTGCCAAATATTTGCTTGGATCGCTGACGCAGCAGACCTCTCACCCCAACCTGCTCCCTGCTTGTACCGGGGCCTTGTCTCAACCAGACTGCCTTACCCCTTGACCCTCGAGGAGATGGGACTGTTTCCCAAAGAGTCCTTTCCAGACAGATGTGTCTGGTCTAGTCCTCTCACGGGGGCATAGGCTGTGGGTGAAGGTGGGCAGACTAGAGGCTGGAGGCTGGGGCCAGGTGTCCCCACGGACGCTTTGTTTGAAATGGCTACCTCTGACAAACTAGACTGAAGTGATCAAGGTTCAGCACAGCTGCCCACGTAGAACCAAACTCCACAAGGCCGGGCCCTTAGGGCCTTGTCCCCACCACAGCCTTCCCACCCACCAAGCCCGGGAAGAAGAGAGACCTCACTTCCTAGGCCAGACAGAGAGAAGCCGAGAGCAGGGCTTGGCTGAAGCCAAACCTAGTCTCCACCTCCCCGGGGGACTCTGAGTCCCTTTCGCTCCAAGCTCCCAGCCTCTCAGTTTGCTTCCTGTACGGCACTCATCGCATGCTGACTCGTGTGTTCTAATCCTCCTTTGCTGCGTATCCACCCACCTGACTCATGAGATCGGAAGAGAGTGGGTTTGTTTGGTGTAGATATGGCAGCTCCCTGGGAGGAATAGTGCTCCGATTTGTGGGGCGTACCTATTCCTGTGCTGTCGAAATACTCCCATTATGGCCAACTTCAAGCTATGATTGTTTCACAATGGGCTCATGTTTCTAAATATCTAGCAGTTGGCTGTGGTGAACCAGTCTTCATGGGTATGAGCTCACCACTGCTGGAGGGTGCCCCACTGCCGAAACTTAAGGCTTGCACTCAGCAGGTGCACCCAAGGCTGATGCCACAGAATCCTTGCTTGGATGGACTGTTCTATTCAGTACATGTTTTGTTTTTGTTTTGTTTTGTTTTGCTTTCTTCTGGAGCACCTACTCTGTTCCAAAAGAATGTAGAATGAATTCCTGGGGGGAGGATCACTTGTGAACAAGGTAACAGTCCTTCTCTCCTCCCTATATCTTGGCCCCTTTGCAATGTGACCTTGCAGTTTCTACCATCAAGAGCTAGCACCAGTTTCTTAACCCTTGATTCAGGCCTATCCTTGTGACTTGACTTAGCCACTGGAATATGGTGAAAATGACTTCGACGATTCTAAGCTTGGGTCTCAAGAGGCCTTGAGTACCTCCTCTCTTGTCTTGGGATCCTGCCAGCCAGCACATATAAAGCCCAGGCTATTCTGCTGAGCAGTCGAGAGGTCACATGGAGCAGACACCCACCATCTCAGCCAAACCATCCTTGATCAGCCAGGCTCAGCAAACCCAGCAGCTGGCCAAAGGTGTAGGAACAAGCCCAGCTGAGACCAAAGGTGTCAGCCAGCTGAGCCCAGCCTAGATGGCTAAACTGCAGACTCATGAGCTGAATAATGGTTGTTGTTTTAAACCACTAAGCTTTGGAGTGGTTTGTTATCCACCAAAAGCTAACCAACAGAACGCCATGCTTGCGTTCAGAAGTAGCTTGGCTCGGGGCACCTGGGTGGCTAAGTCGCTTAAGCATCTGACTTCGGCTCAGGTCATGATCTCACAGTTTGTGGGTTCGAGCCCTGCACTGGGCTCTGTGCTGACAGCTCAGAGCCTGGAGCCTGCTTCGGATTCTGTGTCTCCCTCTTTCTCTATCCCTCCCCTGCTTGTGCTCTCTCTCTCTCTCTCTTTCTCTCTCAAAAATAAAATAAACATTAAAAATTTTTAAAAAGTAGAAAAACAAAAGCAAAAATGAACTACTGGGACCTCATCAAAATAAAAACCTTCTGCACAGCGAAGGAAACAATCAGCAAAACTAAAAGGCAACCAACAGAATGGGAGAAGACATTTGCAAATGACATATCAGATAAAGGATTAGTATCCAAAATCTATAAAGAACTTATCAAACTCAACAACCAAAAAACAAATAATCCAGTGAAGAAATGGGCAAAAGACATGAATAGACACTTCTTCCAGGAAGACACCCAGATGGCCAACCGACACATGAAAAAATGCTCAACATCACTCATCATCAGGGAAATACAAATCAAAACCACAATGAGATACCACCTCACACCTGTCAGAGTGGCTAACATTAACAACTCAGGCAACAACAGATGCTGGCAAGGATGCGGAGAAAGAGGATCTCTTTTGCATTGTTGGTGGCAATGTAGACAGATGTAGCCACTCTGGAAAACAGTATGGAGGTTCCTCAAAAAACTAAAAATAGAACTACCCTACGACCCAGCAATTGCACTACTAGGCATTTATCCACAGGATACAACTGTGCTGTTTTGAAGGGACACATGCACCCCCATGTTTATAGCAGAACTATCAACAATAGCCAAAGCATGGAAAGAGCCCAAATGTCCATCGGTGGATGAATGGATAAAGAAGATGTGGTATATATACACAATGGAGTATTACTCGGCAATCAAAAGAATGAAATCTTGCCATTTGCAACTCCATGGATGGAACTGGAGGGTATTATGCTAAGTGAAATTAGTCAGTCAGAGAAAGACAAAAATCATATGACTTCACTCATATAAGGACTTTAGGAGATAAAACAGATGAACATAAGGGAAGGGAAACAACAATAATAGAAAAACAGGGAGGGGGACAAAACAGAAGAGACTCATGTTCTCAGTTTGGAGAACAAACTGAGGGTTGCTGGAGGGGTTGTGGGAGGGGGGATGGGTTAAATTGGTAAGGGGCCCTAAGGAATCTACTCCTGAAATCATGGCTTCACTATATGCTGACTAATTTGGATGTAATTTTAAAAAAATAAAAAATAAAATTAAAAAAAATTTTTTTAAAGTAGAAGTAGCTTAGCTCTCGGCTGGATTGTCCATCTCTGAATGAGGTAGAATTAGTCTCCTGTCCCCTACAGCTCATTAGCTATGAGCCAGAACTCTAGGTATCAGCACCACTGACCACTGCAGTACCTGAGTTGTGGCAGAGTATTAATAGTATTAATCCTCCCCTAACACAGCCTATTCCTATAGGCTGTGGGAAGGAGTCCCACAGCTCCCTGATGGGAGAGCCCGAAAAGAGGCCTACAGTAGGAGACCGCAGACCCCAACTGGGATGAGCCCTTCTCCGCTTTGACTTTGCCTGGCCCATGCAGCCCCACGGCTGGAGCTGCCCTTTTCCCCCTGAGCAGTGAAGACTTCACTGCCCTTCCCAGGAAATGTCTCACCAGGGATGGGGACACTCGCAAATTCCTGTCTTCTGGCCATAGAATATAAACATATTTTGGGGGAGGTGGAAAAAGAAGAAATCCACATATTTGGAGTGGGGAGGAGGGAGAGAGCCAGGTCTTAAAACTTAATCGATTTCTTTTTTAAACTGAAAACTTTCAGTTCACAAGTAAAAGCTTGCTTGTAACCTACGAAGGAGTATGTGAAGAACCAGACCTTGCCCTCTGGGCCCTCTAGGTTTGACTGTCAAAACTCGGTAGTAGCAAAGAGGCTTTCTGGAGAAAGAGAGAGGAAGCAGGCCCTGAAACAGATTTGCAGCTGTGTGCGGTGGCGTTCTGTGGTTTTCCTCTCCCCAGCTGTGTGACCTTGGGCCTGTGTATAACCAGGGAGACTGGAGAGCTCCACGGTTCCTTTATGAGGTGGTCTTTTTCTTGGTTTAAAGGGAAAAGCCAGGGAGAGCTGGAGAGGTTTCTGACAGTTGACTGTTCACTATACCACCGGAGGTATATACTCACCCTGTTTTGTTAGCACACGGCATACTTCTTGTGCTGACGTGAGCGCGTTGATGTCACCACACTCTCCCAGTTTGTATCTGGCTCAGGATGCTGCCAGAACATACACATCCAACATCGTCCCCCTTCCCCACCCACCTCAGCTCAGGGAGCAGGAGCTTTGAACATGACTGGTCAGGTGGGGAAATGTCAATGATAGGTAGAGAGTTAATTAGCAATCACTCCGCCGAGGGATATGATGTCTCTCACTGACAAGCTGTGTGACCCTGGGCAGGTTACTCTACCTGTCTCCGATCTTCCATTTCTTCCTCCATATTTTCCATTTCCTTCTCCATATTTTATATTATGTCATGTGAAACTTTTCCAATGGTGAATCACATTCAATATTAACTAACTATTCAATGAAAACATATAGAGTGACAACGGATGCTTTATTGTATAGAACATACCCATGGAGCGCCTGGGTGGCTCAGTTGGTTGAGCAACCAACTTCAGCTCAGGTCATGAACTCACAACTTGTGAGTTCGAGCCCCAGGTCGGGCTCTGTGCTCGGAGCCTGGAGCCTGCTTCAGATTCTGTGTCTCCCTCTCTCTGACCCAACCCACTCACATTCTGTCTCTGTCTCTCTCAAAAATAAATAACCATGAAAAAAAAATTTTTTTTTTAAAGAAAGAAAGAAGAAAAAAAGAACATACCCAGAAGTTAAGTTTTTTCTTTGTACTTAATAAAAAACTATGTTGACCTGAAGGTCTCATTTGGTCTCAAGCAGCCACACTGCATACTCAGAACTTCTGGGATGTTCTCATTTTTCAGTTTCAGGACTTTGACTTTGTTCAGTTATTCGTGGACACCTGGGACACATTTTTTTTCTATAATTTTTTTCAGCGTTTTATGGGGACACCCTTGTTGCTTATCTTAAAGGGTTGTTAAAAGAATAAAAGGAGGGGTGCCTGGGTGGCTCGGTCGGTTAAGCGTCCAACTCTTGATTTCAGCTTAGGTTATGATCTCACGGTTTGCGCATTTGAACACACATTAGGTTCTGTGCTGGCAGCATGGAGCCTGCTTGGGATTCTCTGTCTCTCTCTCTCTGCCCCTCCCCTGCTCTTTTTCTCTCAAAAGAAATAAAGAAAGAAAAAGCATTAATAAAAAAAAAAGAATTAAACAAAATAATCCACCTATGGCATGAAGCTTAGCACCTAGACTAATAGATTCTTCATCAAGAGCAACTGCTGCCGTTATTTGCCCCAAATGCTGGCTATCCACTCCTGCTGATGTGGAGCTAGAGTTTCAGCCCTGATGGCAGGGCCATTCAAGAACCACTGTGCAAGGAACGTCAAGTGTTAGGAGTCCATATATCCTTGTTCTCCAGGCCACAGATTGAGTGACTTCCAATTCTCCCTCCTGCTTACCCTCTCTGTTGCTGTATGGCTCAAAAGAGACTCAAAGATGTCAGCTGAGGCAATCTCCTGCCCTCGAGTAAGGCCTGAGAGACTTTTTCACCCCCATCATAAAATGAAGGCAGTAGAGCCTGTCATTTTCCCATATGCCACTCTATCCATTCCTTATCTTTTCCTGCTCTGTGTTGCAGAAGCCTGGCCCTGTGGACTACATTTCCCAGGCTCCCTTGCACCCCAATGTCCTGTAGGTTCAGCCAATGGGAGGTCCTGGTGAGATACTGGTGGTCGGAAGATGGGAGAGGGGTAAAGCTCCCTTCAGCCCTCTCTGCTTCCGGGGGTGTCTCCAGTAATGGCTGTGTTTTCTCCACAGTTCTAGCTCCTGCTGGACATGGTTCCAGCTCCTGCAGGTCATGGTTCCAGCCTCTGATAATCCTCTCCCTTCCTTTGTCCCTTGAGCCCTGGGAAAGTAGCATTTTCTTGCTACTTCTAATCTCTGGGTTGCTTTGCCCTTCCCTGTTTAGGTTTTCAGCTCTTTTGTCACTTTTGTAACTCTCCCCCCACACACCCTTTTTTTTTTTTTTTAAGTTTATTTATTTATTTTGGAGAGAGGGGAGAGGCAGAGAAAGAGGGAGAGAGAGAATCCCAAGTCTCCGCACTATGTGGGGCTCAATCCCATGAACCTGGGAGATCATGATCTGAGCCAAAATCGAATCTGGGGCTCAACTCACTGAGCCACCCTGACCTGACACTCCTGTAACTCCTTTCTTGTGTTAATTCACTTTTTTAAAAAGTTTATTTTAATTCATTTTGGGAGAGAGAACAAGCAGGGGAGGTACACAGAGAGAGGGAGACAGAATCCCAAGCAGGCTCCACACTGTCAGCTCAGAGCCCAATGAGAGACTCGAACCCATGAAACGTGAGATCATGACCTGAGCCGAAATCAAGAGTTGGACACTTAACTGACTGAGCCACTCAGGCACCTCTGTATTAATTCACGATTAAACCCCTTGGCCTGGGCTCTGTTTTCCTAGTGGACCCTGACTACTGCAGCTACCATGGTAAACATCTTGCAGACATTCCACTCCTCAGGCCTACAGATGCTCCCTGAGGAGAAGGAGGTATGTGAGATCATCCAGCTGTACGTGTCCTCTTGGCCTCACCAATTCTTTACCCTGTGGGGAGGAACGTGGCCTTGGAGAACCAGCATGGCTCTCAGAGCCCACTCCTTACTCCTTAGACTGTAGGGGGTTCATTCTCCACTTCTAGGGGATGCCAAGTTCAGGTCATTTCAAGCTGATTTCCTGTCCTCACTCATCCTGTAACGTAATGGACAAGGTCTTTGTCTAAAGGACCAAAACTTCTAAATTCAATCTTTGCTCTGGAATCCCCTTTGGAAGGTTACCTTGCTACAGAGGAGCATCTTAGCCCGCCCTGAGTGGGTCCCTCACCTTGGTGCTCAGGAGCTTCAGGCCCATGACTCACACATGGGACCCTGTCCCAACACCTGCAGGTGCAATGCCTACCACCCTCTTCCTGTTCTAGATCACCCTGGAGGCCCTTACCTTGCAGCTGTCCCTTCCCGTCCTGGGCCCTTTGCCGCTCAATATTTCATCCAGGAAACATGTGGGCAGATGTTTTTGGCAAGCCACTTGGTGGTGGTTAACCTGTGGGGTGCCAGAAGGGGTAAATGCCCTGTTTGGGGGATTCCCCACCCCCTGTCCTGCCCCCAGGCCATCTGGGCTTTCTGGTGGAGTAAGCTACATACATATTTATAGTGGCAGTGACTGTGGGAGCCTGGGGAATACATAATGGCAGCTGCAGCTTTGGGTGTGCTCCATCCTCTGAATTAAATCCCTCTCCCACTGCCTGTAAGTCAGGAGGCCCAGCCTGTAGCATGAGCTACAAGCCCGTGATGAAGCACCCAAGGAGCATGCCGTGTTGGGGCGTCAGAGCTGAGAAGCCCTTTCCACTACAGATGAGCAAACTGAAACCCTTGACCCGTGCGTTCTGACTCGTAGGGTCTTTCTGTAGACCCAGGTGGGTCTGGCCTCATAGGCTTCTCCCGGGCAAGTGTGGACTCTTCAAACTTTAGCCACTCCTTAGAGTGTGGGGCTGCCTAGGAAGCCGGGGGTCGAGGGCAGCCCTTCTGGGTGTGAGCACCCAGGTCCTGATGGGCTGCTCCACGCTCAAGGGCACAGGCAGAGCCTCCAGCCGTGGTCACGGAGGGAAGTGCTCTCTGGAGCCCATCCTTGAGATTGCACCTGTTCGGGGCCTGAAATGTGAAGGCATCCCCACTCCTGGGACGTGTCACCAGGAGCTGCTTGGAAGAATCCTGAGAAGCCTTGTGAGATGGTTGTGCCAGGAAAATTTTGCCAACCACCGTTTAAAAGTGAAACAGAATGAGCATATGGGTGTGTGATGTGTATACATGTGTGATGGGCATACATGTACATGTGTGATATACGAGAGACTACTGGTTGGCATATGTACATGGACACGTGTGTGTATGCATGTGTGGGTATTATATGTGCATGTGCGAGCAAACGCATGTATGCACATGTGTATATAAGATCATGTGCGTGCATGTACATTTATGTGTGTCACATATGTAAGTGTTGTGTGTGTGTTTGTGAAGAACGGTCTAGACCGTGGCATGTTACTGGCTCCTGGTTTTGTCCCCTCCTAGGGGAGGAGGCTGCAGGATGGTGACAAGCCATCTGTGCTGGGCAGTCTGCCCTCCCATGACCATCTTTTGCCCCAAACTTTTTACCTGTTTAAGGCTTCAACTGGAGCCTGCTACCAGTTTGGTGTCGTCTGAAGATTTTCTGTCCTTTCCATTGATGAAGATGTGCATGTCCCTTGAGGAATTGGAAAATATAGAAGAGCACGAAGAAGAAGATAAAAATCACCCTTAGTCCCAACACCAGAGTCCTGGCTGTGGCTTCATCTGACTTTCCTGTCCAGCTACAACTGGGACTTGGTGGGCAGAAGGGGAAGCAGACATGAGTGACACTGTCACCCCAGTGCCCTTGATCCCTGACCACACACTGGTCAAGGCTTTGGAAGCTCCTAAACTGCCATCTTTTGTTGTTGAATTCATCATGGTTTGCAAAGTTCCTAAGGTGACTGGTTTGACCTGAGCTATGAAGACAGACATACTGACCTGGGTTTCAACAAGGGTTTCACTGACCTAAAAGTTGCTTCATTCTGCTTGGGTCAGTTTTTTGCTTCTTCATCTCTAAAATGGGGTGAAGGTAAGTACCTTGAGGGGTAGTTGTCAGGGTTAGAAATCTGGTGGTGTCCCTGGCAGTGGCTACATCTCCTGCTGGGTGGCCCAAACTATGGGCTCCAGTAACCCTACCTTCTCCTTTTGTCCCTTCCTGTCATGGCCCTAGTGGTGGCAGCAACAATGTCCTGCTGTTACTAACCTCTGGGTCACCTTGCCGCCCATTTGGCTCTTAAGCAAGTCAAAGCTGCAAAATAAATCCCCTATATTAAATTCCCTTGGTTTAAACACCTCATGAGGCTTTGGTTTTGTGCTGGAATTGTAAGTGATACAGATATGACACAGGGCAGTGTCTGGTGCTTGGATGGTGCTCAATGTGTGACAGGTCTGTGGCTGTGGCCCCTTATGGGCTTGTGACAGCCTCACCAGCTAACCCCTTTCCCACATGATGACATCAGGAACTGTGCCTTCTCTGTACTCTTGATCCAAACCCTCGCTAGGCTTATTTAGCTTCTTAAATTGCATGGCCCAGTGGTACCAGCATGAGTTCTGGAGTAAGGTGGCCCTGGGTTTGAATCTCAGATTCACCATTACTAGCTGGGTGGCCTTGAGCAAGTCACTTTCACTCAGCTTCATTATCTAAAATGAGTGGACAGGAACAGTATTTTGTAGCAATGGTGTATGCAAAGTGCTTGAGGGAGAGGAAGCTATCATATTTGTTAGCTTGTATTATTAATATGGTCACCACAGCCCCTTCTTTCAAGAACTTGGGAAGTTTTTCACTTGGATTTGCATCAGTGGACATAACAATGGCTCACCCCTATTCCTCCCAGCATCTCTTGATATAAAGAGCTCCAAGGTTGCTGTGACAGGTATGGGCAAATTTGTAATAGGCTGAGAATCATTGCAGGAAGAAAAAGGTAAAGACTTGGAACCTTCCTTTTTGATATTGGCCTCAAAGCATCCCGCATGGACTGAGGAGGTCACCAAAAGGATGCGGGCCTCACCACGACTGGAGGGTGCCCCTGGCGGGGTCTTAAGTGTGCCAAGCCAAGGTCTAGATGGTCACAGCATGTGGGCCAGCCTGTGACTGAGGACAGGTGTGCAGAAGTAAAGAGTGGCAATCCCGGACACTACTCTGATTCTCCACAAGACACTTAGAAGAAGTCCTTCCTATAATTCACCCTGCCCCTTCTCTCCTCCCCTCCTGGCCCACCTGTGTGTTTGCACCTACCTGGAATGCCTTTTCCCCTCTTGTCCATCCAGCAAACCTCTACACATCCTTCAAGACCCAGCTAAGCGAGCACCTTGGGGGTCTGCAGGCAGAACGAGACACAACATTCTCTGTTCTCAGAGCTTGCACATACTTCTTTTGTGGCACTTAGCGCCTTCTCGTCTGTGCACCCCTAATAGCTTATGTGTTCTTTTATTACAGGACTTAGCACGACCTCCTCCACGATTGTATTATGGTTTGTACATTCTTCTATTATGGCACCGGTCACATTTCTGCAGTAACAGCAACAACAACAGCTGTAACTGTTGAGAGCTTTAGCGACCTGCCAGGCACCGTGCCACTGGCCTCACGTGCATTGCCTGATTGATTCCTCACTTTCCCGAGGCGGCACCACAGATGAGGGGACACACCCGTGTTCAAACCCACTGTTACCTGGTTGGGGAGTCCGTGCTCCGAAGTGCCATCATTTTGCCTGAGAACCCGGGGAGAATGGGTGGGGGGATGGACCGACTTAGACCCACCTCGGTTTACCTAGTAGCTGTCAGGGCACCTGTCGCCTAGTGAGCACTTAATGAACGTTGGAAGAAATTTTTAAAAATTCCATTGTGCCGATGTACCAAGATTTTTTTTTTTTTTTTTTTTGAACCCTTTCCCTATGCTGCTGTGAATATATCCGGACATATCCCTCTTTCTTGGTCTGGATTATTTTCTTCCAGGCAGCTCCTGGGACTGAAAGTCTGGGCGCGAGGATGTGCCGCTTCAAGCGCTGCTAGGTCACCTTCCACGTCCCCACGACGCCAGCCTCTCAGAAGCGCACCCAGTTCTTGGCAGCCCCGCCGGGGCTCTTCTCACTTTGACGTGGCTGTAAACGTGACCTTGGCTGCCGCGCGGGTGCAGGCTGAGCCGCTGGAGTTTCCAGCTGCACGCTCCGCGCCCTGCCCGCCGCCCCTCGGCAGCCGGGACCCCTGGAAGAGGGGAGCCGCCGCACGGCAAGCACCCGTCTAACCACTCCTCTGCCTCCAGCTTCCGATCTGGGGCGGGGAAGGGGGGGGCGGGCAACAGGAGGTGGGGAGACAGAAGGGTGGATGGAGGCAGCACTGGGGGAAAGTGTAGGGCACTGGGTGGGAGGGGGCAGGGACATGGAGAAGGGGTGGTCCTGAGGGTAGGGGGGCGGCGTGAGGGGGGAGTGGTTGAGCCCTCTTCCCACCGCTGCAGGGCTGGGGTGCTGCAGCTCCCCGATTTCTTGGCTTACAGAAGGAAGGCAAATTCTCACCCTGCACAGAGACGGAGCTCTTCTCAGTCTTGTGCAGCACGAGGTGGTGTGGGGGGAGACCTGGGGTGGGCGAGGGAGCAGGCACAGGGAAGCTGGCAGCATCGCTCCCAACTTGGACGCCCTCCTTTCTTTCCATCGCTTTTCAGCTATTTCCGCACCTTTCCCTCCACCTACAGGTAGGTGGAACTTCTTTCACTGCTACAGATAGAAGGCCAGAGACACCCGGGTGAGACCAGAGACATAGTTAAGCACAGAGATACTCAGTTTAACTCAGACATCGAAGTTAAGGGTGCCCTAGCCAGTTGAGATCAGTCTATTTGTGAGTTTTGGGGTTGCCAAATAAAACCCAGGGTGCCCACTTCAATTTGAATTTCAGATAGACAATGAATAATATTTTTGGTGTAAGCATGCCCCCGTGCAATATTTAATGTAAGTATGCCCCGAATATTGCACGGGGCACACCATACAGTAAGAAAAAAATTTAAAAAAATCATTGTTCATCCGAAATTCAAGCTGAACTAGTTATCCTGGGCTTTTATTTGCTAAATCTGGCAACCCTAGTGTATTTCCCTTCTTTTCCCGAATTTTAAACTCCGAATTCTGCCCCGCCCCCAACAAGCTTCCCTCTTTCACCTTCCTGGAAGAAGTTTGGCTTCTCCAAGACCCGTGTTTTATTTACTTTAGCAGAGTCACACTGGGTCTCAGTTTCAAAGTCTTTGATGTTATTACCAGAGACTGGGGTTGAGGAAGGTTTCTTCAGGACACTGGAAGGAAATTAAACCTCGGAAAATATGCCTGACATTTTTTTTTCTTTCTGCAAAGAAAATCTGCGGGTCGGGCTTCGTTATGGTCACGGGAGCAGGAACAGAGGAGTTAAGGCCAAAAACCTCATTTCTCAAGCCACCACCAGCTGCAACCCCAGCCAACAAGTGATTTATCTCCAGCTGCACTGGTGACCTTCTCAGGGTTTCCATCCTCAGCTGAACTTGTTCAGGGAGGCCCCAAACTTGTAGGCTCAGAGGAATCTGGGAGGTCAGCTGGAGCAGGGCTTCTGGAACTACACAAGTTCATCCCCTTGGGAGATTTTACCAGTCTCAGAGCTCAGGCCCTAGCCCCAGTCCCTTAACTCAGGATCTGTGGAGGGGGGACCCGGGCATCACCATTTAACAAAAACCTCCCAGATGATTCTAGTTGGAGTTGCAGTAAATCACAGTAATGCTTCTCAGTGGCTGGCAGGAGCTGGTGGGTAGATACCCAGCTCCCTCTCCCTTGGTCAGGCGAACTCTGAGGCATGTGACCCTCTCCTGTTGGGCATCTCTATCCTTGGTTGCCCAGTTGCCCACAGAAGTAACCGGCTTGATAAAACACCCTCTGTTGGTTACCTTCACCTCCTGGGAAGTACCAGGAGGCTTTTGTTTGCAACCAACAGAAACCACGTCTGGGCTCTGGCTTCCTTTCCCTTCGATCTGCAGACCAACTTTTTTTTCTCAGTGGCTTCCTTCGTACTCCAAGCCTGCACGTTGTCTAGATGGTATCTGTGTTCCAGAATTTCTAGCTTCCAGATAACTGGATCGCCTCTGCACCACTCCCTGCAGCATTCCTTGGGAATTCCTTTCACTAGGTGACTGGTGGCCTGGGTTCCTCTTCCCAGCGGCCATGCAAACTGCCCGATACTGGTCAAATCTTACCCTGGGCCTAGGGCAGGGTCAGATACACAGTATCTGCACAGTTGCTCTGTGGTGGGGGAGGGGGGTGTTTGGGAGCAACCACAAGTCTAAAGAGTGATAAGCAGAGGAAGGGGTGGGGTGGGAGAGCAGGGAGGCTGTAGGAGGGGCTGAACTTCCTACGTTAATTCTCAGACAAGACAATATCCTTTTACAGCCAAGACCTCTGAGCCTCTCAAACTGTTGTAATAGCCCCTGGCAAAGGTATTCTTTCTCCACCACAGGAGGGGGAGTGGTGGGGGGGGGCGGAGGGGGTGGAGAGGGGGGTGGGTGGTTCCTTTGGAATAGATCCTGGGGCCAGGGCTCCTGTGCCTGCGATTTATTAAGGAAGTTCTCTCAGGAGAAACTGAAGGTCAGGGTAGGAAGGAGGTCGAGCCAGGGAGGGTCTCAGGCAAAGCCCTGCAAAGGGTAGCTTCCGCCTGCTCCTTGATCAGTGTTATCTTGATCCAAGAGAGGAGAGCTGGACTCCCACCCTCTTGGTGCCATTAGTCCTTCAACTCTGTTGGTGGGCAGGCGTGGGAGGAGCATGGAAAATTCTAGGCACCTCTGGCTCAAGGTCTGGCAAGGAGGCTCCAGTAGCCTGAGGGAAGCCTTCAAGGAGGAGCACCGGGTACACACTTCAGAGCTGAGAAGGGTCAGGGTCGTAAATAGGTAGAAGGAGACCTGAGGGAAGGGTGGAGTGCTGATGTTGCCCACTCCAGGATGCCACGGCCTGGGGTCCCCACGTGTAAGTACACACCCATAACCCAGAGATCCCAAGCTCTGACCTGCAGGCCAGGCTCCACCCACAGATTCATTCTGCTTAATGATATGCTGCCTCACCAGTGCCTTGAATTCTTCCGAATTAGTTGCCAACGTTTGAATCGCAGGCTATTTTTACACAAACATCCAGATCTTTAGGTCAGATTTGGTATCAGAGGCCCACATCTCCACATGGCCGCCATTGGTGGGTGTCATAGAGTCTGCCCAGCCTGAGCAATTTTACCTGGTAGCCTTGATGCCACAGTCCCCACCACTCTCTATTGTGTCCCAAACATATGCACGATTTTCCTCATCAGAGAGCTAAGAGGAATGAAGTATTTTTTGGCCCACCTCTCTGAAGTGGAGGAAAATCCATGGCCCGAGGATGACTAATATGGATACAGGATGTGTCTGTGTATGACGAATGAAGCCCAAGACGCCATTAGGAGCCTCCCTGGTGGTGCCCACTGGGACCACTGGGCATCTGAGTTTGCCCCCTCCTGCTTCGAGCTTTGTGCCCCCACTAGACTCTTGCTCTTCCACCGAGATCCAGTGGCTCTGCTTCCCCTCCCCCATCCCATTTTGTTAAAAGCAGCTGTTTTTCCCCTTCCAGGTCTCCAAGTGCTGATTTCATTTCTTTCCCGACAAAAGTTTGAAGCCAGGAGGGAAATGGTTTGGCAGGAAATCAACACGCAAGGGGAGGAAGTAGGCAGTGGAGACAGCAGATGCTGTGTCGGGGTCTGAGACGGGGTGTCTGCACCAAGACTGGACCCAGGCCCTGAAGACCCCAAGAGGCAGGACGACCCCAGAGGCCTGGTGGGGCATCGGCCCCTGTGGTATTTGCTCAGTGCTTCAGAGTTTTCTCTCAACAACTATAGCTGGGGTGGACTGCAGGGAGTTCTCCCTCCCGGTCATTCTCTCCAGTGTAGGTAGGGAGAGACTGGGACCAGGAGAAATGGAGGGGAGACGGCAGAGGCCCACCGCAGAGGCCTCAACTCCTGTCCCCTCAGCTTTAGGGGGGACTTTTGAGCACTTCCGTTGCCCAGAGGTGGGGGGTGGGGAAGGAGATCTGACGGATAATGAGATGCTTAGCACGTGACCAAAGATGAAAGCAGGACAGCAGGCAACCCTGGCTCAGGACCCATGGGCCCTGGGCAGGGTGGCCCGGGGCAGAAGCCCTGTCCGCTCCCCGGGGCTCTCACAGCAGCTCCCCTCGTTCTTCTCCCTGAAATCACCCTCCCCTCCCGACCCAGCTACGCCAACATCTTTGACAGAGCTCTGGAAAAATTCTTCTCCTTAATGATGCCAAGGAAGGGCTGCAGATTTCCAAGAGGAACACTTCACTGAGACCCGGAGGGAAAAACCCAGGGGCAGAGAAACGGGCGGGTTTACAGAGTGCAGACAATCTGACCACACGTCTGGTGGCGGAGCACTTGGTGGGCACGGTGGAGGAGGCAGCCGTTCCTTGGAATTCCTTGGCTCAGCCGGGCCTGGCGGGAGGCTTGCTTCCAGCCTGGCGGGGCCGGCCCGTCGTCCCGAAGAACTGGGATCTTTTGAATGATCCATCTTTCCTCCACGGCTATGAATTATGAAACTCCTTTCTCTGGCGTATATTTAGCAGGGAGGCTGAGGGGAGGCGGGCCGCTGGTGCTGACTTTGCCTCAGTTCTGTTTTCTCAAATAGTTCAGTTCAGGATCCAAACTTGTAAATTCCACGCAGGGAAGCAGAAGCTTTGCAGTTAATGAGGCTTCTCTCCCTGGGGCACAGCGATGCCCAGCACTGCTCAGTCCCACCTCCCGGGTCCCTCCCCAGGCACCACGTGCACCTTCTGGTTGCCCCCTGTGCCCCTCCCCCTCTGGGAATGTGGTTTTTTCCATCTCTCCGTGCTTCCAGGTCACCACCCTGGTCCACGACCCTGATCCACTCTGACCTGAGCCCCATGGGCTGCCGCGTGTGGGATTCCCACTCGGTGCTCATCGGCGCTGAGGGTTTAAGGGGCTTCAGCGCATTTCATCATCAGATCACACTTTAAGGCGGGTTCTCACACTACCTCCCCCATTTTAGGGATGAAGAAAAGGAGACTTGGAGAGATTCAGCCACTTATGGATGGCAGGACTTGAACCCAGCTCTGACTCCAGAGTCTGAACTCTTAGCTATTTAGGACGTTGCCACGAGAGAGCTGTAACCTGCAGGCCGCAAAGATGCTCTGGCTGCATGAAGGGTGGTCCAGGCCGTCCTGAGGGAGTGGGGTCAAGCTCAAGAGCGTTGTCTTTGACATCCCCGGGATTCCCCACCGCAGGCCCCGCCCAGCCAACCAGAACTCCATTCCCCGGGATTCTCAGCGGTACCGTCGAAACTCGCCAGAGACTCGCCAGCCGGCCCGCTGGCTGCTGGCAGCCATGGATGGTAATGAATTTGATCGATCACTATCTCCAGCTTTTATGGTACAGACAGCACAGTGGCCAGTCCAGGCTCTGGATTCCCTGGCGACATCCACCACTACCTTCGTGTGAGGGGAGGGGCCTCACTGGGGCTCATCTGCCCCAAGCCACCAGCCCTCACCCCCGCCCTCCTGCACCACCAGGACTGGGAATTCCCATCACAACATTCACTCGCCAAAGGCCACCTGGATAAGTGTTTCTCTTTCTAAATCTGAGCTTATTCAAAGAAAAATGACTTCAGCTTGGCACGGGAAAAAGGTCAGGACGTTGTGCTGTTGAAAATGTTTACGAGCTTGAAGAGAACTGAGAATTCTTTCGATATGTAGCATCCTCACCCCCTGCACGGTGAGGTGTTTCACCCATTTGGTGGCAATCGGAAGCAAGGGTTTCCTAAAGGGTGTCGGGAAGCATGGGCGTTTTAACTGGGGGTGTCATCCAGAGGATGACGTAGCAAATGGCCACCACCATGGGGAGGAGGGACTCATTTCGGATTGAAATATGAAAGCGGCAACACTCATTCCGTGTGTGTCTTTTTAAAGTTTATTTATTTATTTTGAGGGAGACAGAAACAACATGAGTGGGGAGGGGTGGAGAGAGGGGGAGAGACAATCCGAAGCAGGCTCCCTACTGCCGGCACGGGGCCCAACACAGAACCGTGAGATCATGACCTGAGCCGAAACCAAGAGTTGGACCCTCAACTGACTGAGCCACCCAGGCTCCCCTGTTGTTGTTGTTTTTAAATCAACAATCATTTCAGTGTATTTTCAATTTCATGTTCACCTTAATTTTCCCTGACTTTTCATTAGAAAAATTTTATATCATAGAAATCTGTAAGAATAATAACTATGAGATTTGCCAACAAGTTAATGTTTTGCTGCATTTGCTTTCTCCCTCTCAAAACAGATACATTGGTCCAAAACAAATATCAATATTTCTCTCCTTTCTCCCTTCCTCTTTTTTTTTTTTTCCTGAAATATTCAAGAATAAGTTGCAGGCCTCCTGATATTTTACTCAGACATGTCTGCTAAGATGGTGAGCGTTCTCCTTCATAAGAACAAAACCATTATTATCACACCCAATGAATTTAACACAGATACAAATCCACCCTCTCTCTATGGTCTGTCTTCCAATTTTTCCAGCCATCCTGATTATGTCCTTTCCTGCTTTGATCCCGGACCCGACCAAGGCCCATCACCTTCTGTTGGGTTTCCTCAATCTCCTCCGATCTGGAACTTTCTCCCAGCCTGCCTTGTCTTTTGTGACACTGATATTTATTCATTCATTTGGCAGAATGCCCCTCACTTTGGATTTGACTGATTGTTCCTCATGAAGAGATTCAGGTTAAATGTGGGGCATTTTTATGCTATTTTCGAATAACTGACATACTGACATGAATAAAACCCAGAAGGCGTGAAAGAATACACACTGAAGAGTGTCCCTCTTTCCCCCGTCCCCAGCCACCCATTTCCCTTCCTGGGAGGCAAACTGGGTTCCAGGTTTCTGCGTCTCCTTCAAAGGTAACCCGAAGGAAATGTCTAGTGGTGGCTCCCACACCTCGAACCGGGTGGTTCAACGGGTGTGTGTGTCTGTCTGATTGTGTTCTTTCTTGCCTAGAAACCTTGGAAGGTCTCTGGAAGGCTGTCTAAGACCCTGATGTGGCCACAGGATCTGGTGCTCTGGCCCCTGCCCCCCCCCCCCCCCCCCCCCCCCCCCCCCCCCCCCCCCCCCCCCCCCCCCCCGCCGGGGCCACTTTACTCCACTCTTGCCCGGAAGGGCCCTGTCACAATGGCCTCCCCTTCACCCTTCCTGTCTGCCACACGCTGTTCCTCCTCTCTAGAACACTCCTGCTCCACTTCACCTAACCAGCTTCTCATTATCCTGCATGTCTTATCTACCAGCCCCTTCCTCCAAGAAGCCATCCCTAAATCTCGGGCAGTATTACATCTCCTCGTGAGGCTTTCTCAGGACACCCTGTTCCCTCTCCGTGCTCCAGGAGGGAGGAACCAGTTCTAATTTGGGCACCCGGCTCAGTGCCTCACGCATAACAAGCTTTCAGTAAATATTTGTGGAGAGCGGATGCGCCCGTGAATCTTTCACATCATGCAGGAGGCACCGGAGCCAGGCTTGGGAGGGAGAGGGGGGACTTCCAGGGCTGGTCCGACCCAGAGCCGAGCTGAAGAAGTCAAATATCCCAATGTAGACGGGGGTCAGCAATGAGGCCAGCAGGTAACTGGCTCCTACTCTATCTGTCCTGAGGGTAGGAGTTCCCGGGAAGAGCAAGCAAGTTCCCAGTGGGCCTTAGATCCAGAATCAGGGACCCAGCAATCAGGGAGGGAGACCTGAGGTCCTGGGGCTGCCAGAGGGCCTGGGCCTTGGGTGAGGCTGGGCGTTCCGGAGGATTATTAAATGGATACATGAAGGCTCAAGAATCATGCAGGGCCCTACCGCTATGCTGCCAGGAGCCATCAGAGACGATGTGTGCCAGCCTCTCACAGGAGGGCAGCGAGGCCCAGCAAAGTTAATAAAAGCCTCCCTCCAAAGTCTGGAGCAGAAAGCATGAGGTATGGCCTTTGATCCCTGGGTTCTACAGGGTCCCTTGAGCTCAGAAACAGGGAAGGAGTTGCTGAGAAAATCTCTGTAAAGAGGTTTCACACTTTAGCCCACTGGAGAGAAAGCTTAGCTCACACACAGGACCCCACTCTCCTTCCCCACTTCTCCTTTGAAGAGAGAAGCAGAATGACTTCTAAGAACCTTGAACGCCCTGCATGACTTGGTGGGAAAATATATTCACAGAAAAAAGAAATCCCAAGAGGGTAATAGTACACCGAGGTGGGTTTGTTTTGTTTTGTCTTTTATGGTCTTTTCTGCTGCTTTCAATTTTTTTTTTTCTGCAATGAATTCCAATTATTATGTACTTCTGCAAAAGTAAAAAACAAAATCTTTTCAAAGATTCTGTACACGTTCCTCGAGAATGCTGGTTCTAAACTTCCACTGTGCACCGGAATCACCTAAGGCTCTAGAAATATTGATGGCTGTGGGGGGAGGGGTGCCCGAGTGGCTCAGTTAGTCAAGCGTCAGACTCTTGATTTCCACTCGGGTCGTGATCCCAGGGTTGTGGGATTGAGCCATGCATCAGGCTCGGTGCCAAGCATGGAGCCTACTTAACATTCTCTCTCTTTGCCCCTCTACCCCGCTTGTACTCTCTCTCTAAAAAAAAAAAAAAATTTGATGCCCGGGGCCCAGGTCCTACTCCTAATCGATTCAGATTTCATTGGTTGAAGGTGTGGCCTACCCAGGTGATTATAATGTACAGCCGTGTTGGGAGCCCCTGATCTAAAAGGAGTATGCATTAGAGAGGCCGAATGAAAGATACACTGTCACGGAATATCCATATCCAGGGCGGCCACGTTCAGGTGTATGAGCTGAGTATTGCATAACCTCAGGGGACCCCGTTTCCAGAGCCTACAGTGTGAAGGGGGCCTCCCTGGAGTTGCACAAGGCCTGGTAAATATGGATATATAATTATATATTCATAGGTACATAATTAAACACTGATTACATTTGTTAACTACAACCCTCCTGGGTCAAGGGGCGGGGAGGGGGGCGGGGAGAGCAAAGTGACTTTCACTAAGTTGTGCAGAGCGTTTTCAAAGACTTAGTTTGTGCCTTCTGGGAGTGTGAAATCTGAAGACCAAGAGAGGAAGAAGAATCAAGAGCCAAGGTGAGCACAGCAGTCTGGCACCCTGGGCTGCACCGCACACGGGACGGGAAGGACATGCCTGAGAGAGCCGGGACGTGTGCCAGGGGCAGGTAGGAAGTCACCAGCAGATGGTCAAGATGTGGTTGGTGGAAGCACTGTTGGGGTGATGGGACAGAAGTCATGTGGGGGTCGTCAGCTTTTGCCATGAAGCTTTTTGGTTTCTGGCTGTTGGGGTGACCACAATTCATGGATGGGATCTAATTCCCTGCCCTTGAATCTGGGCTGGACTTTGATTTGTTCTGATGAATAGAAGGCAATTTTGATGAATGGGAGGCAGTGTGAGTGAGGCTAGGGAAGTCGTGAGGCTGCAGAGATATGCACCTTCCGCCCTGGCCTCTTGAATCGCTCACTCAGCCATGTAAGCGAAGCTATCTGTCCCTTCCAGCCGTCCCCGGTCCCAGCTGACACCGCACCAAGCAGAAAACCCACCTGGTCAACAAACAGAATTGTGAGAAATACCTTGCTGTTGTTTTGAGTCACCACGTTTTAGGGGTTTTTGGGACCCAGAAGTAGGTAGCTGGAGCAGGGCCATTTCTGGGCTGAACTGCTTCCGGGGCCTTATAAGGCTAGAGATAAGGGCAGGTCCCAATACAGCAAGGTTGTTGTTTTTAATATTTACATTCATCAAAGTAATGGTACATGGCAAGCACATTACTGGCCACAGCTTGGAGACATCAGAGAAACCTACAATGAAAGCAATTTCATGTTACTCACCTTACTTCCGCCTACTCACCTCCAGTTTTGAGCCCCAGAGACGACGTCTTTCAGCCGTTCCTATTGACGGGCTTTCTCCACGCTCCAAATCACAAACTTAGGCCTCCATTCCTCTGTTACCCTCTTTAGACAGTAGCTGCCCACTCCATGCTGGCTTAGATAAGGGTTTAGCTCACTCCTCCCAGCGTGTGAACTTTGTTACTATTTTTGGTTCCTCTGGGAACAGCTCCTACTCCAATACTAGTTGCTGATTCCCAACTTTGGGGATCTCTCAATTCCCAACATGAAGAGATGGGCACCCCTCCCTTTCTTCATGCTTTGTCCCCTCTCCGATAACCCGCGTTTCATGGCTTCGCTTTGGAGCACTGAGCTCTTTAACATTGCGTTCCGGTGCCTCCCTGGAGGAGCATCCATGGGGTCCTCAAAACTAGGCACAAAATACCTTCCATTTCCTGGGGGAGTTCAGAACTTCCATCAGATTCTGGAAGGGGTGAAGTGTAGGACCCTACACTGGGTGTCTTGTGTCTGCTGCCCAGACCCACCCTCACCGTCGCCACCCACTGTGCCCTGGGGACTGACCCACACATCATATGCATCAGCAGTGCTTACCACCCAGGTAGCTTCTGGCTGGGGTCAGCCAGTGGGGAGCTCTGGTAGGAGCCAGGGGAAAGGAGGAGTGTGAAGGGCGTTTATTCCCGTGGCTCCCCTCCAGCGGGGCCATCTTAGACTATCTGTGTCTCACTGAAGGACCCGCTCCATTCAGGGTGGTCCTTCTTCCAACAACCCTTCCCTTCAGTTCCAGGAACCACCCTGTCTCCCGGAACTTAGGGCAAGGGGGTGATAACAGCTTAGTTGCTCCTAGCCTCAGGTCACTACGCTGTCCCTCATGGTCCCACCACCCCTCTCCTACATCTTTCTAAATAGGCCCTTTCATCACCCACCTGAATAATCCTAATCTGACTATGGCATTGGTTCCTGTTGGGCCTGTGTCATCGATCAGGTTTCTTGGACACGAACTAGGAGATGGGGATTGTGTGTGGAGGTTTTGGAGGAGAGATTTGGGCACAAGGAGAAACTGGTCTTCGATGATGTCTTGGGTGGCGGGACGGGGGGAGGGGGTCCAAGCTGCAAAGGCCTGAGGTGGGACAGCCTTTAGAGTTATCCTGGGGGTTCTTGGGTGGCTCTGTAGGTTGACCGTCTGACTTTGGCTCAGATCATGATATCATGGTTCGTGAGTTGGAGCCCCGCTTTGGATCCTCTGTCCCAATCTCTCTCTGCCCCTCCCCCGCTCATGCTCGCTCTCTCCCTCAAAAATAATCACTTAAAAAAAAAAAAGAGTAATCCTGAATCCAGGCAAGGGGCCAGGTCTGTAACCATACCCCCAGACGACCAGGCGTTAAATGCAGCACCGGCTGTAATGTCAGGTGAGGTAGGTTTCTCTGGTGAGGGCAGTTCCCAGGAAGGGCCCATGGACAGCAGGCTCCAGACCCCATCCAGGGCCACAAGAGCCCTGGTGTGGGATGGGGGAGCTTGTGCATGGAGCCTACTTCACACCTGGCCCTTGTCCCACCTTTTGAGACTGGGTCCTTCTTTCCCTGCATCCCACCTCTTAGCATCAGACTTTTTGTTTTGAAATACTTTCACCAAAAACTTACAAAAACAGGACAAAAATCATCCAGATGTCCCAATTGTTAATATTTTGCCCTCTCCTTTCTCTCCATATATATATATATATATATATATATATAAAACATACATAATATTTATAATACACATACGTATTTACACACGTGCTGTTATTATTAATTTCTGAAGCGTCTGAACGAGCTGTAGACCTCCTGCCACTGTGGTCTGACTATTTCAGTGTGAAAGTCATGCACACGAGGGCATCATCTTACGTTCTCTCCATGCAATTGATCAAATTCAAGAGGTACAATACGACTCGAAGCTATTATGGAATGCTGGATCCATGTACACACGCCCCGGCCGTCCCTCTAATGTCCTTTACAGAAACCCCCCCCTCCGGTCCCCAAGATGGACTCCAGATCACACACTGGATTCATTTGTCACCTCTCTCTAGTTCCCGGTCTTTGTCCACAATGACACTGGCACTTTTGAGGACTGCAGACTGACTGTTTTGGGAATTGTTCTCCCGGTTGGGTCTGGCGGCTTCCTCCTGATGAGATTCAGATTGTGACTTTTCTCAGGACTCCAATGCTCCGGTCACCCCTCCTCTCCAGAGCTAGCAGAGCAGCAGACCTACTCAGGTCTCATCCGTCACGAGTGACCAAGCGAGCTGAGACAACATCCAGGTATTCTTAGCTGCAGCCAAGGATGGTATATTTTCCCTAGTACCTGGTAAAAGAAGTGACAGTGACAAACACATTTTTATTCACAGCCTTTCTGCCTAGGACTAGGCTGGGGCTCCCTTAACCCTGCCCCCTGTTGTGTTAATTGAGGTAATGAATGGGTGGGGGAGGAAGCCGGAAGACCCCAGACCCGGTGGACCTGGGAATCCAAATCGATTTTCAAAAGGATGCCCTTGGAGCTCTTCTCGGAAGAAAAATCTCTTGGAGAGGGAGCAGGGAGGAGGAGGGGGAGGCTAGTGATCCAAAAGGCAGGCAGCGGCTGGGAGCTTGACCGCCAGCGAAGGAAGGCTGGGTAGGCATCGCCTGTGGCATGGGACTTTGGAGAGAGCGTGAGAAGGTAAAGGCATTTTTAGAAAGTTTGTAGTGTGTTTGGAATACGGTTCTCCCACCCCTCACTCCTTCCTCCCCTCTGGTGTTTGCTTCTTCAAAAGACTTCAGGAAAAAAAAAAAATCAAGGCTTTGAGAGAGGGCTGTGTTTTATTTGAATTCACCTCCGTGTTCAGACTGGCCTCCAGGTGGCCCAGTTATATTCTGGTTACATATGAATGGAGGTGATTTCATCTGGGTCAACAGTAAGGGCTGCTTTTGTGGAATAAACACAGGTGAGGCAGGTGGTCCAGCCAGGCACCCCCCACCCCCACCCCAGGCCTTCACCAGACCGGGGTCATCATGGTTGCTGAGTAGGAGACCACAGACGCTGCTCTTTACTTCCTTCTGATTATTTCACGAGCGCGAGTTTTGCGACCCCAAGTAAGTTGGACATTCCAAGGCAAAAGCAGTGGGTGGGAATGTGCACTTGCTCTGCCGCATCCTGTCCACGCAGTCCCTCACTTCTTTGGGCCTCCACTTCACCTATAAAATGGGGCGATTAATACTCTCAGACAGGGTGCGTGTATGATTAAACAGGATATACCATGTGAAAGCCCTCGGCAGGCCACGGAGCATGACATGTATGTATGGGGCCCAGGTACCTTCAGGGCCTCTGTGTTCCACCCTCATTTAGGAAGACCCCAGGGTTGACTGAGCACTACAGCACTATAGGGATGAACCACTGACCTGACAGCCCCAGACACCTCAGGTTCAAAGCACACTCTTGGCATTCCCTATCCTGGCTTCCCTTTGTCACTGTGGAGACAGGTGACCAAAAGAGACCTGAGGCCTCAGAGGGTCTGTGAGGGATGCAGGGCCCTGAGCGTTCTTCTGAGAGGCTGCTTACCAGGAGGCCCTGTACTTTAGAAGGCTCTGCTCTGCCCCTTGTCTGGCTGTGCTCCTCCCCATAAGGTGAGGAGTCTGGGGGCTCTGTGACATGACTACTCAGAGCCTGCGAGACCTTTCTGGACCAAACCCCATGGAACTGGGGCCCTGGATTTCCTGCCCAAATGGCATGAGGCCTCCTCCCAGGGCCCATGTGGTTCTCCCCGCTGGGTTGTCTCCTAAAGGCATCCTGTGACTGGAACATGCAGGCAGGTGCAGGGCTGGCCAAGGGGTGGCTCTTTGTGGAAGTGTGGGTGGAACCTGGACCCCAGGCTGTGTGACCCTGCGCAGGCACAGGAGGCCTTCCCGGTACCAGATGGAGTCGTTGGGGCCACTCAAGGGCCCATGTCTTGGCCTAGGTCAGTTCTCCCCACCCTGCAGTATTTAGGGATGCAGCTCCATGGAGCCCCAGAATTCTGAATTCAAACCTGGCCCCCCAGGTCTTCTGAAAGTCAAGGTAGGAGCATGGAGGATATTTTACTGAATAGCTCATTTGCTTGCTTTATAACACAGTAAATATTCAGAGACATGGTATGTGGGCTTTCGTCTGGCCTGTGACTCAGGCCTGCAAGTGAGGGGCGGGCCTGCCCACAGATCTGACCGTGCCTGAGCCAGGGCCGGCTCAAGCCAGGACCGCCATGTGGCATTCCTCTGGGCTGTCCCCCATAGAAGAGTGGACGTCAGGGGAGGGACTCTCTCAGAGCAGAAGCAAAATGTTGGTGCTTTTAGGAGCGTAGCTAATAGCATCGGACCATCTTAAACTCATTCCCGGCTTGGACTAAATGCGGGTGGCTGCAGAGTTGGGCAGATTGCCAGGATGCTGGATTTAGGGAGTCCTGCTTGAGGAGCAGGTGGCAGGACGTTTTAGGAGGGAAAGGAAGTGCCTTGGGAGTTCCGTCCTGACCTTTCGCCAGAAGCTAAGGGCTGAGGCCCACCTGTCTGTGAGCTCGCCCTTGACCTCCACCCCAGGATCACAGCCCACACCGCCAGCTGCAGCTTCACCTCCAAACTTCGGGGGTCTCCTTGCCCACTGACAGGGGGCTTGGATAGCACGGGCTGAGGCCCAGGCCAGTGGGGTGGGTGTTGCCGGCTGCTGGTCGAGGAAGCATGTGTCTCTCGGCCAAAGGAAAAATTCAAAAGATATTTGGCTTTGGATCTAAAGAAAGAATCAAAGAGAGACAGAAGCTCTGGAGGTGGGAAATTCTTCTCAAAACCAATCTTTTGGGGGCGGGGGGCACGAACTTGGAGCTCCCACTTTTTCCAGAGCCACGTGGCAGTGAGTCTTGTCCTCCCAGACCATTGCCTCTCTCTGGCCAGAGACAGTGTTTCCCAGGATGGACTCGAGATCATTTTTTTTCCTCTCTTCATAGGAAATTCTGAGCGCATGAGGTAAACCACGTCTGGGAGAGAAGGAATTCGCAGAGTGGAGCTGCCAGGGCATCGGCTCTTGCAGGGGGGTGTGGGGAGGAGCCTGCTGCTTGCACATGGGCTTTGCTGACTCAGCCTCCCCCTTGGAGAGCGGAGAGCGGGACATTCTCAAGAGGTTTTGAGTTAATCCTTCCTGATTTGCTGGTCACTGTGACTCAGTTCGACATGGGGACTGGAGTCCCTCCTAACTCCGGTGCGGGGGTTGGGGGGGGCGCTGTGGGAGGCGGTAGCCAGGCCTGGATAAGCAGAGGGAACACCAATGTTACATTGGCTGGGCTGTAGAGACCCTAGTTCGTGCGCTGGGGAGGGCAGAGACCAGATTGGATGGTGGGGAGGCTGGCTTTTGGCAGCAGCAAAGAACAGCTGGGGAGAAATCTTTCTGTTTCTCAGCCTTGGAGAGAAGCCTCTGTGGAACCCAAACCAGCAAAGGCAGGGCCAGGCATCTGGGGAGAAGCCCCCCGGGGGCGAGCCCTGTTGCCTGCAGGGAAGCTGGAGTGTCCCTTGTGGATGGCACTTGGCTTCCATTTGGGTTGGATGGGCCAGCAGAGCAGGACCTCCACCCTCCAACCCCCTGCGATTGTGCGGGGATTCTCTGTGGTTTGCTGCTCATTTTTCTATGGGGGCTGCAGAGCCCGCCCAGGGAATGCTGCTTGGAAATTCCAGCTGCGGCCTTCTGAGGGGCTGGGAGGCAGTGTGGCAGCTGCTCAGAAGGAATTGTGCTCCTGTTGGGTTTTCCCCGAGCCGGGGGACAGTCGAGTCAGGCGATTTGGAGAAGGCTGAGGTCAGGGCTTTTCACACAGGAGTGACCACCCCACTGATGTTGACAGGTCTGGCTTGGGTTTGAGAAGTGCAGACTTAGCTCAAAGCTTTTCCTTCCAATCCGCTTCTCTTCCTCCTTCACTTTTGCCGCTGAGTTTATAGAGGGCACATTCGTTACCCAGGGCTGCTATAACAAAGTGTCACAAGCTGGGTGGCTTACGACAAGGGACATTCATTTTCTCACAGTTCTGGAGGCCAGAAGTTCAAAATCAAGGTGTTGGCAAGGCTGTGCCCTCCCTGCAGGCTTCGGGGGGAATCCTTCCCTGCCTCTTCCAGTTTCCGGTGGAAAGTGTTCCTTGGTTTTTGGCTGCATCCATCTATTTTCTGCCTCTGGGTTCTCATGGCCTCCTCTCATGTCTGTGTCTCTCCTCTGGCTGTCTCTCGTAAGTGTCCAGTGACACTTGTCACTGGATTTAGGGCCCACCTGGAGAATCCAGGATGATCTCATCCTGACATCCTTAATTACATCTGCAAAGACCTTCTTTATGAAATAAGGCCACATTCACAGGTTCCAGAGATTAGGATGTGAACATCTTTCTGGAGACCACTGTTCAGCCCACTACAGAGGGTTTCTGTAAACCAGGCCCTTTTACCCATTTAAAAAAAAATTTTTTTTTAACGTTTATTCATTTTTGAGAGAGAGAGAGAGAGACAGAGCATGAGCGGGGAAGGGGCAGAGAGAGGGAGACACAGAATCTGAAGCAGGCTCCAGGCTCTGAGCTGTCAGCACAGAGCCCAACGCGGGGCTCGAACCCACGAACTGGGAGATCATGACCTGAGCTAAAGTCGAATGCTCAACCGACTGAGCCACCCAGGAGCCCCCCCATTTTTAAAAAAATTTTTTAAAGTAAGCTCCATGCCCAATGTCTCACGACCTCGAGATCAAGAGTCACGCATTCCACCAATGAAGCCTGCCAGGCACGACTTACCCATTTTTAAATGGCTTTAAGCACACTCACGTCGTTGTGCGACTGTCAGAGGTAAAATAGAAAGTCTCATTCATGGGTGAAGCTTCTTACAAGAGATGCCTTCACCACACAAACCACAATTCACGCTTCTTTGGGGAGCTATGATGAACAAAGTCTCAGGATGGGAGGCAGATAGGACTGAGAACGGGGGTGACCCCACAGCAATAGTCCAGGACCGGGGTGACTCAGTGACTCAAAGAAGATGACCACCCACTGAATGTTCTATCCTGTCTTGTGGCCACGCCATCCATACTCTGCATACCCACGTTGGCTTTTTCCCTCCAGACCAATGGTTCTCAAAGTCTGGCCCCTGGCCCAGCAGCAGCGGCATCACCGGGGCACTTGTTAGAAATACAAATTCTCAGTCTCCACTCTACATTCCCTGGGTCAGAAACGAGGTGGGCTCAGCCTCTGTGGTGTAATAAGCCTTTCGGGTGATTCTGAACCACACGAATGGATGAGAAGCACTGCTCTGGATTTTCAGAGACAATCCTACCTTGAAAGAACTCACCGTCTCCTCTACAAAGCTACAACGTTTATTGCTAGAAGCTTCATGAATAGAGGGAACAAGGAGGCTGACAGATTCGGGAAGATTTCAAATGGGTTGCCAGAGGGCACATCTTCTTCTTGGACTTGTTTGGCCTGCACA
Source organism: Panthera uncia (assembly GCF_023721935.1). Classification (NCBI taxonomy): domain Eukaryota; kingdom Metazoa; phylum Chordata; class Mammalia; order Carnivora; family Felidae; genus Panthera; species Panthera uncia. The sequence continues at coordinate 42,242,532 of NW_026057578.1, read as the reverse complement.
TATTTCAAACAATTTAATTAGTTGCCAGCATTAAAGGAATAGAACATTTCCTATAGAAATCCACCTTTTTCAATATTTCTTGAAAAAGTTGGTACATCTGGCACTCCTGATATACTGGGTTCTCGTGTGACAGTGGATTGGGGCAAAGCAGGGGGCCACCTGTCTCATCTGAGATGTGGGCTTTCCAGTCAGCTACAGTCCCCACTCCTCCTCAAGACAAGGAAGTGAGCCCCACCTGATAAGCCCCCTCACTTATGTCACTGCACTGGCTGTTGTGGGGATTCTGAGCTTTCAAAACCTATGTGTGAACGGAGGCTTCAAACCAAAGCCCACTGTGATGGTTAATTGTATGTGTCAACTTGGTTAGGCCATAGAACCCAGATGTTTGGTCAAACACTCGTCTGGATGTTGCTATGAAGTCATTTTTTAAAGATGACATTGACATTTAAATCAGTAGACTTTGAGTAAACCAAACTGCCTTTTTCAACATGGGTGGGCCTCATCCAATCAGTTGAAGGCCCTAAGAGAAAACCCCGAGGAAGAGGGAATTCCGCTGCAGTCCACCTTTGGAACCCAGCTACAGCATCAACTCATCCCCGAGTCTCCAGCCTGCTGGCCTATCCTGCAGATTTGGGACTTGTCAGTCTCCACAGTCATGTGAGTCAATTCCTTAAAATAACTCTCTCACACCCATCCTGTGAGTACTGTTATTTGTTGATGACCCAGGACCATTCAGGGACAAAGAGCCATAGGAATTCTGTTTGCTGGAAACTCCTGGGGATACGTTCGCATTCAAACCACACCCTCAAAGATGGAGCCTAGTGAATAATAAAAATCAACCATGATGTATTATCAATAACAGTAATTGTTTAACTATAACAGTATATGTGTTTATTATATGCCAGACACCCTGGTAAAGGCCTTCTTGTAATCAAATCTCACCTCATTTTTGGCACAGCCTTATGGGATGAGTCCTAGCATCATTACACCATTTCACTGATGGAACAGTGACAGTAAGGAAGTACTTGCTCAAGGTTACTCAGCCCATGAGTGGCAAAAACAAGATTTGAACTTGGAGTAAGATTTCAAAGCTTGTAGGCATAACCACTATGCCATACTGCCATGCACCCTGAGTTTCCCAGATGAGATTGGCAGTAGAACACCCTGGACTAAAGAAATCTGACATGCTGGATTGTGATTCAGGTAGTCCTTGGGTCATAGATTGCCACGTCCAGCTGCACAGGTTGTGTGCTGTACAACTGTATTCAACACTACCAACATAAGTATTGCCGCAGGCAACAAAGAAGGAGACACCTGGTATTTCCCACTTCTCCCAGGGGTAGAGAGAGGTGGTGGTGTATTCATATAATGGAACACTCTACGGCAATGAAATAGAACAAATAATACATGCAATAAAATGGATGAATCCCCAAAACTTGATATGGAGGGGGGACAAGCCAGACCCAGAGAATGTATATTATATAATTGCATTTATAGTGGAGAAACCTCCTAGACACCAAGTTAGCCAAGTGATCAAAGTTAGCCTCACCAGGAATAAGGCGTACTGATGTCTTGAACCCTTTGATATGACGAGGGCACAACACAATTAACGGAATTCTTGCCAAAAATGCAAACCTCACTCCAATATGAGAAAACATTGAACAAAACAACATTGAGGGATATTCTACAAAATAACTGACCAGTACTCTTCCAACATGTCAAGGTCACGACATGGAAACACTGTGGAACCGTACGGACCCGAGGAGACTCAGAAGAAATACCCACTAAATGCACTGTGGGATCATGGATAAAATTCTGCAACAGAAAAAGGACATTATTGGCAAAGTTGGTGACATTTGAATTAGGTCTGCAGTTCGTTAACGGATGTTAGCTTAAATTCACCAATGCTAATTTTCTGTTCTTGGTAACTGCGCTGTGATTATATAAGATGTTAACATGAGGGGAAGTGGGATGAGGAGGACAAGGCAACTCTCTGCAGCACGTGTGCAACTTTTCTCTAAGTCTAAAATTAGTTTAAAATTACATGTTAGAAACCGAAACAGCCCTAGGAGCCAGGCAATGTGCGGCCGGTGCCGTTGACCCGGCTGTCTCCTGCGGGCCCCGCTGGAACGAGCAGGGTCACACGGCTGTCTGGTAAAGTCCACTGGGAATCAGACATAACAGTTTGGTTCTGCTACCTGAGGAAGCCCTTGGTTTTAGGTTCTTACTCTTCTGGCAGAGTTTGGCTGGTCTTGGCCCTGTGGATGTGCTGGGCGCCACGACCTTTCTTAGAGTCCTCAGCTAGGTGTGCTGTAGGGTGAGGAACCAGGGAGGGGGGCTCTGACCCAGTCCAGGGAAGGTGTCAGCCTGCTGGGTAGAGGGAGAAGGCAGCAAGGGGGCTTCTCTCTGTGGCAAGGAGGCCTCCTGGTCCCTCCTGCATGGGGACCAAAGGCAGGACCTGGCCTTTCTCCTTTCCTGTGACATCACTGCCCCCAGGCCCACACCAGTCTTTCATCTGGTGCCTGCCCTCTCTGGTTTCCGGTGAGCTCTGGGTGTTCCGTGAGGCTGTTGAGAGACTGATGAGACCAGGACTGTCTGAGGACTGGTGAGACCAGGATGAGGGCATTGAAACGGATCTTCTGGGGTGTTTCAATTTTGACCTTTCTCACTCCCTCCAACCCCTGGATGGTTATTCAGATGAAACATGGGCAGGTTCCACGGCACCGATTTCAGTCTGACTGTTTAGAAGTACATATTTGAGCCATGAAGGACCCCTGGATGATTGGCTCCAGACCCCACAGAGAAGCACATGGGCTCCTTCACTGAGAAATTGCTCAGATCTCCTCTGGGGATTTTGAAAGATGTCCCCTCCCCATCTCATTCACACATTTCTCACTTGATTCGAGAATTTTCTTCTGCTGCTTTTGAACCGTTTGGGGATTTATTTAGTCTTTATCTCAGGTTGGGTTCTCCTAGGAGCAGACCCCAAAGCAAGCATTTTGAGGGTAAAAATACTGGTGGGAATATGGGGAAGGAGACAGGGCAGGGAGGGAGGAAGGGAGTGGGGTCTGTTAGGCATGGTGAGGCATGCCGCGGGGTGCCCCCTACGGGATGAGGGAGCGGGGGGCAGGGGGGGAATCTGTACCATTGTACATGGTGGAACACTGCTGGCCCACTTCTGGACGGTCATGCCCGTGCGTGGGTGAGGTTGCCTCTTCAAGCCAGAGACGCTGCCCAGGCAGAGACGCTGGTGCTGGCAGCTGGGGTTAGCCGGAGCTCCTGGCGGTGGCGAGGCCTGGGGGTGCCAAAAAGACGTGCGTGTCCTGAGGGAAGAACAAAACCTACCTGAGGTCAGGATCGGTTGTTTAAACTGCTTCATGGGGGTGGGAGCCAGAGTTACGTAGAAAGAAAAGATTCCCAAAGACCCTCTAGAGAAGGTTGGGGAAGCAGGTCTGGATCCATCCTGCAAAGAAAGGTCATCCTGCCATCCAGGGGAGCCTTGGCATGTCCCCGGTACTGCTGAGAACCTGGGGCTAGAGCCGAGGGAATGTGGAGCCCCAGGTAGGATCTGGGGAGTCCTGAGTCCATTTTGGACCCCACAGAGCCGTGAGGTGGCTCCAGAGGGCCTCAGTGCTGAAAGCTGTCCTTTCTCTTTCCATCCCGTGAATAGCATCAAGCTGTTTTGAAGCCAGTCTTCCTTAAAATAGTTCTGTTTAAAAAAAAAAAAAACAAGAAGTACCACCTCTTTATCGGCTATTTTTTGAAGAGCAGCCAACCAGTGAGCAGAAGCTGCTTTCAGCTTTAGGGTCTGAAGCCTGCAGGGGCCAGTAGACCTCCCCCACCCAGGGGTCTGCTTTCTCATAAGTGCATCCCCCAAATATGCCAGATACTAGATCTAGATGATATTTCTGTAGAGTTTTGAGTAGGGAAGTTGTTACTGCAGAAATGAAAGGGTGTTTTTACAAATGGCTGCCAGAATTCCTCGCTGTCCAGGGCTGTCCCCCGGAGTCCCACTGAACCTCTAGAACAGCGCTGTCTGATAGAACCTTCTGGGATGATGGCAAGGTTCTGAATCTCCACGGTCCACGGCCGCAGCCACATGTGGCTACGGAACACTTGGCATGTTTTTTGTGCAACCGATGAATGGAATTTTAAACTTCGTTTAAATCGGATTAGTCTAAATAGCTATCCGTGGCTGCCAAATTGGATCGTGCAGATTTCGAGCAAAGGAAATCCTGAACCTAGGCAGTCTTCATGGTGGCCTGTGGGCTGGGGCTGAGGTTGGAATACAGGTAGGCGCAAACGTATGCACTCAGAGGTAGGGCTGGAGCCCAGAAAGAAAACATCTGATGGCTTCTTCTCAACTCATGTCTTCTTTAGGAGACAAAAATCAATATGTCAGTTCACGTCCTGCCTTTAGCCTGTGATAATGAGTGTGACCTGGGTGGGCAGAGCAGGCAGGAAAAGCTAGCATCTCAGAGCCTGCCTGTGTCAGAAACTTTCATATGTTCATGACACCCTTCCCTCTTCATGACGCCCTTCCAAGGGCAGGGTGGTGGTGGGGGCTGCATTTATCCCCATTATCCTGGGGTGGGGGAGGGAAATAAGGCTCAGCAAAACGTGTGCATGGGCTTCACAGTAAAAAAGTGCTGAGTCAGGATTTGAACCCCGGTCCACGGAGGCCCGTGATCCCTGGGCACTTGGAATGTGTTTTTTCTCCCTAGAAGGAGGCGGTGTTGCCTTGAAGTTTCTCCCACACTCTTCCTCGGAGTCCCTGAGTGACCATGACACTCCCTGGGGAGAGTCCCGCGAAGGCCGCAGAGCTGAGACTGTCCATGTAGGGGCGCTCTGCTCCCTCGGGTCTGGTGGTGGACTCGTGCGAGGGCAGCATCTCCAGCCCCCGCCACTCCCCCCACCCCCATCCCAGCCATAAGTCACATGTTCACAATAACAAAGAATGACCAGAACTGGGGCCTGGCAGTCCAAGGGACAGCACATGCTTTTCCATTTTCTTCTTTCTCTTCCCTGATTCTCTAGAAGTGAATTAAATATAAAACAGAACTTCCTGACCAAAGGGTTAAGAGACGCTGGGAAAGGGTTGTCCGGTGGAGAAATTATTCTCCTGAGAATCTTTTTAAAGCTACTTCTTCTTAAAAAAAAATTTTTTTTTTATGTCTTTATTTTATTTTTGAGAGACAGAGTGTGAGTGGGGTGAGGGGCAGAGAGAAAGAGGGAGATGCAGAATCCGAAGCAGACTCCAGGCTCTGAGCTGTCAGCACAGAGCCTGACGCGGGGCTCGAACTCACAGACTGTGAGATCATGACCTGAGCCAAAGTCAGATGCTTAACTGACTGAGCCACCCAAGTGACCCTTCAAGCTACTTCTTAAAAAAAGGGGTGGGGGTGGGGAGCGGTGCCTGGGTGGCTCAGTCAGTTAACAGTCTGACTTTGGATCAGGTCATGATCTCACAGTCCGTGAGTTCACAGCCCACGTCGGGCTCTGTGCTGACAGCTCAGAGCCTGGAGCCTGCTTCAGATTCTGCGTCCCCCTCTCTCTCTGCCCCTTCCCCATTTGCACTCTGTGTCTCTCTCTCTCAAAGATAAATAAACATTAAAAAAATTTAAATACTCTCAACTTCTTTTTTTTGTTTTTAATTTTTTATTTATTTATTTATCACTTATTTCGTGATAGTAGCACTGGTCTGGAGTGGAAGTCTGCAAACTGTGGCCTTTGGGCCAAGTCCCACCCACCACTTGATTTGAACAAAGAATGATATTTATGTCTTAAATGACTTGGGGAAGGGGGGGCATCATGAGAATGATATTTCATGACATGTAAAAGGCCTATGAAATTCACATTACAGGGTCCATAAGTAAGGTTTTACTCAAACATCCCCCATGTTCTTTCATTTATGCATCATCTATGGCTGCTTTTGCGATCCAATGCCGTGGAAGCGAGTAGTTACGAAAGAGACCCATTGACCCATGAAGCTTAGTAATATTTAGGGTCTGGCACTTTACAGAAAAAAAAGTTTGCTGACTTTTCTAAGTTTGCTGCCTCTTAGAATCCCTAAGGAACTTAAAAAGTATATATATAGCTCACCAGGGCCTCCTCCAGCCCCGTGGAATCAGAATCTCCAGGATGGGGCCTGGGAATCTATTTTTTGAAATTCTACCCCCACCCAATGTCCCCAGGTGGTTCTGATGACCAATGGCTCTGGAAGCACCCACCAGGCGATATGCTTCTCAGAGCATACAGTCTGAGTCCTGCTTCTCTGCTCAGAGCCTCTCTCTGGGACAAAACCTCTTGTGTCCAGAGCTATTGGAGGTGTGGGCTCTGCAGCGACATTCCTGGTGGGTCCAGCCTTTCCCAGGCACACAGCTGGGATTCACTCCTGCCACAATTCAGCCCCTGCCTGCCTGCCTTCTCCTGCTGCCCACAGGCGTCCCTGATGTCACCCCAGTCTGGGCCCCCTGGGCTTCTCGTGGGCCTCGGGTGTCTGGAATTTTTGGCTTGTCTCAGGGTGGCCTGGAGGAGCTTTGTGGCTCTGTGTCCTATTCACTGGGCGACTCTGCTCACCTCAGCCAGGCCCCACGCCTCTCCTACCCTCTGGTTTATGTTTCTGGCACCAGAACCCGGAGTCCCGAGCCAAGTGCACACGTGGCCTGAGCCAGCTCTACGGGGGAGTTGAGAGTTGGAAGGGAGACTGACCATGAAGCAGGCCTCTCTCCTCCCTGGTCTCTTCTATCTGCCTGAATTGCCTCATGACTCCCATCTTTGTGTTTTCGACCTCTTTCCTGTTGCCCCTCAGCTCCCAACCTGTTAGACTCAGCTCTGCCTTCTTCCTATTTTCCTTCTCGCCCCACCTCCTCTCTCTTTCCTTCCTTTTCCCCCCTCCTACCTCTCTGCTTTTTCTCACTCCCTGGCATTCTTTCCCTATGCCTTGAATGTTCTAGTCAGACCACTGTTTCTGGCAGAGCTAGGCCACCCACCTCAGAGAGCTGGCCCCTCCTCCAGCATGATATGACATTGGACCAGCTCCTTTGCTGACAGTAGCTCAGGACTGTGGGCTGGACACGTATACAGAGTTTTCTATGGGAAAATATATTTAGGTCCTGCCCTCATGGAGTTCACAGTTTAGGGAGAGCTGGACAAGACACTGGCAATTTTGATAGTGTCCTAGAGGACACCCTGGGGGTCAGGACAAGGGTTCTGGGTAGGGCAGTGCCCAGCAAGACACTGAGCCTGGTTGCGGGGGGGGGGGGGGGGGGGTTGGGAGCTCTGTCTGAGAGGACATCACCAGCTCAACATGCAGGAGCTGGAGCCAAATTAGGTTCAAGGTGGAGAATGTCCCCAGGAGAAGGAATGGTGTGCACATACAGAAGGTCCTGATGAAAATCCGTGGAAAGGTCTTACGTGAGGGAGGGCTGATTTACACTTCTGAAAACTCACTCTCATCTGGAAAGAGTGGACTTGAGTGGGCCAGTCTAAAGTCAGGAAGACCACTGGGAAGCCACTCTAACCCAGAGATGTGAGACATGTACTAAGGCAGAAGCAGAGAGGTTGAGTGGATGGGACAGCTTTGAGGAATATTTGGGGCTTGGGGATTGGGTGTGAGACATGAAGGAGAGGTGAGAGTGAAGGGTGACATTCAGGTTTCTAGCATGGCTATCTGAATGGGTGGTTGTATTGGTCAGTTACTTTTGTGATGATGCTACATAACAAGCACTCCCACGATCAACAAACTATTTCATACTAATAAGACTGTAGGTCTGCTGCTGTCGCCTGATTTTGAGTGGACTTGGCTGGGCTTGGCTGAGCCCGGCTTCTGGTTGGGTTCATAATGACTTAGTTCCACAGCCTAAGCCAAAGGGCAGTAACTACCTGGTATAGGTTTTTGTCTGGAAAATCATAGGAATGCAGATCACACAAACATCTTTAAATTCTTCACTAGTATCACATCAACTGCAGAAGTAAACTGAAGGTCACCAGGGGAGACAGGAGCTAAAGCCCCTGGGGACTGAGGGCTGGGGCTGATCTTCCCTGGAAAATGTAGCTGAGTCTCCTGTTCTCCCTGGACCAACACAGGTCACTTTTGTGATGTATTTCTCAAGTCCTTAAAAGGATACTAGAGAACAGAGGTGTGGTAACAAGAAATGGGTATGACTGGTGTCTACAAAAGTCTTGGTCCATCCAACAAATATCTATTGCACATTTGCTTTATGGCAGATTCATCACCTCCTCCTGTGAGGTACACATGCCTGCTGGAATCACAGCCTTAGGTTAAAGCCACTGTTCCCCTAGCATGAAAAATAGGCTTTTGGTGTTCTAATGGGTAGTTGAGCCATCAAATTGTAACTTCAGCTAGAATTTCAGAATAGTCAATTATGTAAACTTAACGAATTTAAAATTATTATTGGCTGTAAAAGATCTGAAAGAGTGACCTAAATCCCCAGACATTTATTCTTTCACTTATTAAGAAGTTTAGAGGTAGGCAATCCAGGGCAGAACCCACGCTTGTTACATCTTTCTGCTCCATTGTCTGCAGTAAGTAGTTTCTACCCTCAGAGTGTCCTCATGGTGCAATATGGCTACTGGAGCTCCAGCCATTGTATGAAGTGCAGTCTGGAAGAAGGAGGAAAGGGAAAGGGATATTTGTCTCTGTTGAGACAGGTGCCTTTGAAGCAGGTTTCCTGGAAGCCCCACCAACACTAAGGCTTACAACCCACTTAGTCACACGTCCACACCTCACTACAGGAGAGACTGAAATGTAGGTTTAGCTGAATACATTCCTTCCCTGGATAATGTCAGGGTTCTATTACCAAGCCAGAGAGGAAGAGTAGATACTGAGTGGCATACAGAATTTTCTCCCACACCTTCCACATGCCCTCTGCCCCAAAACAGACAGGCAGTGGAGTATAGCAGGAAAAAAACAAACAAACAAAAAAAAACACAAAAACACCCTGGTTTGGACTCCAGTTCAGTCCAAGACTTAACTCCCAATTCCAGTCCTTACTGCCAAGGCATCTGGGGAACATCACATAACCTCTCTGGGCTTTCTGGTCCCTCTTCTGCAAAATGAATTGTTGACAATATTTGCCTTCCAGCATCCAAGTGGGACCAGGAAGTCTATGAATTATAATACACTGTACAAAAGTTAATGACATAGAAAAATTGAAAATAGAGCAAATACCTCTTTCCACTAGAAGGGAACACCTGATGGCCAGCTTCTCCCTAGACAGAAGGGATTCTCCTTTGTTCCCATTGCTTTTCCCCCACCTCCAGGCTGTCATGCTTATAACAGGCATAGCTGGGGGTGACGCAGGACTGAGAGTGGAAGGAGCTAGGGCCCTGCAGACACGCCTGGTATTCCCATGCCCTGGAGACAGTAGATACCTCAGGAAGGTGTCTACCTGCGGATGGCTCTCCTAGATTCAGTGCTTCTCAGCTGTTCCAGTTGGGCTGACTTGACCCCACCTTCACTGCGTTTCTCTATGTGGCTTGGGTTTCTCACAGCATGGCAGCTGGGGTCTGAGTGGGAACATCCCAAGAACAAATGTTGCAAGAGGAAGAAAGCAGAGACTGCCACTTCCCTTATAAGCTAGACTGGAAGTGACATGCATCATTTCCACCCAGGTTCAGGGGGTGGGGGAACAGGTGCCCCGTCTCTATGGAGGAACTGCATTTATATGAGGAAGCGTGAGGATTGATGCAGCAGCATCAGTCTTCTTAGAGAGCAGCCACCACAGCCCCCCTGGCTGTATGTTAGAACCACTCAGGTGATTTTGCCTGCATGATAAAACATGGAGTCCTGAGTGTACCTCAGAGACTGCAGCGACTGGTAGTCTGCAGTGTGGGTGTGACCGTATTTCAAAGCTCTGAAGGTGATTCTAATGTACAGCAAGGTTGAAAACCATTGGCTTAATCCAACCCTGAAAAAAGTCCAAAAGACCCAGGGAAGGAAAGAACCCAAGGCTTGGACCTTGGGAAGGTCCTAATCAGACTCCAGGAGGCTCTACTACCCCACCCCCACCCCCACCCCCACCCCTCCATTGCCTGGGTTAGTTTAGGTCCCATAGGACTTTCTTGTCTATTTTTTTTTAATGTTCACTTATTTTTGAGAGAGAGAGAGAGCAGGGGAGGGGCAGAGAGAGAGGGGGAGACACAGAATCTGAAACAGGCTCCAGGCTCTGAGCTGTCAGCACAGAGCCTGATGTGGGGCTTGAACTCGAGAACAGCGGGAACATGACCTGAACTTAATGGTCAGATGCTTAACCTACTGAGCTACCCAGGCACCCTCTTTTTTTTTAATGTTCACTTATTTATTTTTGAGACAGAGAGAGAGAGCACACGCACAAGTTAGGAAAGGCAGAGAGAGAGGGAGACACAGAATCCGAAGCAGGCTCCAGGCTCTGAGCTGTCTACACAGAGCCTGACATGGGGCTTGAACTCATGAGCCATGAAATCATGACCTGAGCTGAAGTCAGATGCTCGGCTGACTGAGCCAGCCAGGCACTACCCATGGGACTTTCTGCATGTAGTTGCCCATCTGATGGGGGAATAGGGAAACAACATGGAAGCCAAGGTGGAAAGCCTAGTGGGGGTAGGGCCAGTAGAGTTTATAAAACTACCTGGGAGTCTCATTGTTCCTAGACCTTTTATTTGAAATTGGTGGGTTGGCCAGTTTTTTTTCCATTGTCTTTGCCAGGAATTAACTTGTGTCAGAACGTGGTGTAAGCTCTAATGAAAATGTCAGAAATCCCATTTTTAGAGCGTTTTGGGGCCATCAGCCTGCTAGTAGTTAATATCCCTTTCCCCCAAATGGCAATACCTAAAAAGATGTTTTCCAACACCTTCATTTCAGGATGGAAAGGCAGGGAGTATGCTCATGAATATTCATGGTTCTGCCTACTGGCCTCACATATTAGAAACTACTCTATTCCTAAGGCTAATGAGCTCTTAAATTTCTTTTGTGCTAGAGAATGAGGTTTTATTTTTCTGAATAATTTATTTTGGTGCCTGTCCATTTTCTGAAAGGGATCTTTCCTTTAAGACCCTGGGCACATTTCAAGAGCAAAGAGGAGTTTTAAATAAAGCCCCCACGCAGAGAAGCCCGTGAGCCTAGTGATAACATTGATGAAGGCAGCACCAAGGGGCCGTGAGGCAAAGGGTGAGACGTTTGCTGTGAGCCCAGTTCCCAGGGAGATCAATGTCTAATGGGAACCACATAATCAACACCCCTGCGAAGTGCATAAAACCATGCAATGGAAGACACGGAAATGTGAATGTAGACAGTACATAATTGGAATTGGAGACTCCTGGGCCTTTAAGGGACCTTATAAGACATTTTGTCCAATGACCTGTGAGGCACTGGAACCCCCATTATATTATTGCTGAAGCAGCACAGAGAGGATGGTTGTGTTCTCTCTCTCCCTGTCTCTTCTCCTCCCCTCCCCTCCCCTCCCCTCCCTTCCCCTCTCCTCTCCCTCTGCTTCAGTTGTCCAGTTCTGGCTGTTAGGCTTTCTTTACATCCATCCACACGTCATTCTGTCCGCACCCTCCACTTGCTCTGTGAACCGCTCAGCTGCTCCTGTTCAGTTCCTGTCCTCTGCACACTGTTCTATGTCACAGGGGCTGGAACCCTACAAGTGGCATTTCCCAGACTCTCTTGCCTGCACACAAGCCCTATCCACAGGGCAGATGAAATCCCAGACGTTCTCAAACCCAGATGCACCCTCCGCTTACAATCTTGGTTTACAAGCCTCCTCTACTGTCTTTCTCAGGATCCCCTGTCAATCTCGGGGAGGATTCCGATTGGACTTGCCTGAGCCAATCAGAGGGCCCAGGAGGATGAACTATTCTGATTGGCTAGCCTGGGTCACATGCCCACTGTAGGGGTGTGAAGTTGGGGCTGGGCTTCGTGGTTGTCAGCCCCACCAGGCCCAAGTGCTGAATGGGAGCTCCCCAGGGTAATCGGCAGAAGGGAAATAGGAAAGCAGGCAGGACAGACAAATGCTGTGGCCGCTACCGGCCACTTCAGCTCCTCACTCCTCATTTAGATAGCTCCTATGTTGCACTGCCACATGCCCCAGTGGCACTGGCCAGGTTGTGACCCTCTCATACCCTTCCCTGGTGTTGGGAGGTGGGAAGCACACATATTCTCCTGCCAGCCTAAGTATAAATGTATCTCGGTTTGGGCTGCCCCTGAGACAAGTACTTGGGTACGGGTAGTTTATCTGAGAAATGACCCAGGGTGCACCGGGAGGGAGAGAGTAAGACAAGGGAAAGAAGAAAAACCAATAATGGGTGGGCTCATGAGAGAAGGAAATAGGACTCAAGTGCCTTTGGGGACTTTTTGAGAGATTGTCTAGTTTTCACTTCAAACAATCCCTCAGCATTGGGCACACGGGCATGAGGATTCAAGCATTCCTTGCAGCACTTGCCATCATCGCTCACTGCTTGGTCACTGCTCCCGGGAGCCGTCTCTCCCTAGCTCTTCTGGCCAGACCTGCTGGGGTGGGGGAAGGGGGAGGAGGGATGGAGGACACTCTCAGGCGGAGGGACACAGATGCTCGAGGGAGGAAGCCCTTGGCATGGCCCCGAACTGTCCCCTGAAGCTGTGAGTGACTTCCAGAGGGGATTCGGCTGCCATCTGTTACTTTGACCATTTCAGTGGCCCCATGAGGTTAGTATTACTCCATTTGCTAGCCAAGGGCGCTGAGGTCCAAACAATTTCAAAGCTCTGATACTAGACATGCTCTAATAGCAGCCAATCTGACTTTTAAAATAGAATGACCTAGTTTACAGAGTTCAGGGTTTTAAAAGTTTCTTCCAAAAGTTTGACCTGCATCCTGTTTTGTGAGTTTGTTACTACAGTGGCTTATTAATTGGCATTAATAAAGACTCTGGCAGTTACTATCTGATAAGCATTTCAAAGCATAGGAAATAGACACATGGGTGAGACATAGTAGAGCTTCATGCTTCAGAATGTTGATGCGGCTCGAGATTGACTTTAGCTCTACAGGGTTCACGAGATAGGGGGCCATGGCACTTGTGGAGCATTTCCTGCTACAAAGGGAAACCACAGCTTATCTCCACGGCTACTTCATGCCCTACCACGAACAAGGTTCTGGCCGGCAGCACTCCCTGTGAGTCAACCTCCCAATTTTTCAGACATCATAAACATGAGATAGTTTAGAATTTTTTAAAAATGTTTTTAATTTATTTTTGAGAGAGAGAGAAGTGAGTGAACACTAGCAGGGGAGGGGCAGAGGTGGGGGGGACAGAGGATCCAAAGCGGGCTCCGCACTGACAGCAGACAGCCCCATGCGGGGCTCGAACTCACAAACTGTAAAACCATGACCTGAGCTGAAGTGGGACGCTCAACCGACTGAGCCACCGGGAGCCCCGTGGTATGTTTTTATGGTTGTGAAAGCCCCTCCAAACATCATTTCTCACAAATCAAGGACTAGATGGGGTCCTGGACTCTGTCACTTTGTTCTTGAGATCCCAGGCCAGGAAACTTGGCACAAAGGGGACATGGGGATCTCTTTGGCTTAGATGTGGTAATGAGACATTAGGATAAATATAACTTTCCATTTTGCCTCAGTAACCTGAAGAAGGCAGTTGACGAGCTCCCAGACCAAAGCTGTGTGGCATTGGGCATGTCACTTAACCTCTCTGGAATCTAGCTATTCGTATAGAAAATGAGGGAGTTTGGTGAATTGAATGGCCAATATGAGCACCACAGGTGCTGGTGCCACTGCCCCCTCCCTGCCCGTGGCATAGAGTGCTGTTCTCTTATGACACCAAGCTAGGTGTTGGCCTCAGAATCCTTCTCAACACAGCAAACCAGGAAGCCACTACCGAGCAATCAGATCTGGCAGGTAGGTTGAAACCCATTTGTCATTCCTGGACAGGACGGTCTCTAAAGTTCCTTCTAATTTTATTTTGTTGGATTCTGTGAACATGTAAACCAGGGGTCAGCAAACTGCCTGCAGGCCAAATCTGGACCATTGCTGGTTTGTGTTATAAAAGTTCTATTAGAACACAGCCAGACCCACCGGTTTCTGGATTGCCTGTGGCTGCTTTTGTGCTACAGCGGCACGATTAGGTAGTTGTGATAGAGACTGTGTGGCCTGCAAAGTCTAAAATATTTACTATCGGGTCCTTTACAGAAAAAGTTTGCCACCCTCTGATTGGAAACTTTCCTTCCCTCCAATATTTTCTTTCTTTCTTTTTTTAATGTTTTATTTATTTTTGAGAGAGAGAGAGAGGGAGCACAAGCTGGGAAGGACAGAGAGAGAGGGGGACAGAGGATCTGAAGCAGGTTCTGCACTAACATCAGTGAGGCCGATGTGGGGCTCGAACTCATGAACTAGGAGATCATGACCTGAGCCAAAGTCAGACGCTCAACTGACTGAGCCACCGAGGTGCCCCCCTCCAATATTTTCTTCCATGAGTGAAGCTCCCCTTTGTAGGGTCCTGTATGGCTGAGCAATACTCCAAGTGCCTGTGGGACTTTGGCATTCCTAAGTCAAGAGAGAAGGAGACAAGCCAGTGGGAAGCTATAGGGAAGGGAATTTTCTGGTGGGGTGGACGGAGGCAGGTGGGGAGATGGGATTAGAGAAAAGGTAAAGGTGTATCCAGACAAGAGGGGCAGAGTCCCTTCCTCATGCTGTCGCTGAAGGGCCACTCTGGGCAGCCTGCCTGGCATCCAGGTTGGAGGCCAAGCCAGCTTCTGCAGCTCTGAGCTCCAAGAACGCGGGGATGGCCAGCTGCCTACTGGCTTCCGTGAGTAGTTTGGCATGAAAAGTGCAGGCTTGGGCCCTTGTATTGTTTCCTGAAGGGAAACAACCACCTTTTCTTGGTCTGTGGACGGCCACCACTGCCCGCCCGGATGTTGGCAGGAGTGTTAAATGGCACCCTTGAAGGCTGCCTCAGGAGCTGGGACCTGGGTGGTGCTCCTACAGCTATGGGAGAGAGACTGCCGTATCCGGGCTCGGTCTGTGGGGTCAAAATCCATCGCCCCGGCAACGAACGCCATGATGGGTCGTACATGATTCTTGGTGGGTATAGCAAACTCCATAGTCCCTTCTCTTCTTCCCCACCCTGGTCTGTTGGGATCCCTTTGCCAACTTCTGTGTGCTGTGCTGCCAATGGCTCACACCTGGAGCCTCTGGGGGCCTGCCCTTTGGCACAGGGCCTCTTGCTCCTGCTGAGAGCCTGAAGTGGCTGGACGTCTCAGTCTCCCTGTGGGGCAGCCTGTAGCCAGTGACTGCTGCAGAGGACAAAACCCAGCTCCTGGGCCTCCAGGTATAATTTCTGCCCCAGCTCCCTATGGGATCAGGCTGAGGCTGGGACTCTGTCAAGCCCACGCACGTTCAGGTCAGGCCAACACCAGGCCCTGAGTGATCGGGCTAATGAACACAGACAAACCACTTTTAGATTCAGACAGTTTGTCACTCACGTAGACAGTGAAAGGGAGCATTAGCCAAAGGTGCCAGCTCCCCAGCTCCTTGGCCTGCACACCAAAAAAAGGATGACGCCCACACGAAAGAGACCAGATGATCACAAGGTGACTCGGGGTTACCCGGTTGCTGAGGAGCCAATTCTAAGCTGCAGCTTTAGGGTGGCAGGGCAGGAGCTCCCATCCCTCATCGGAACCCTGCCTCAGGACAGCCTCCGCTGGGATAACGAGGCGAGTGGGGACAGCCTGCCTGGGGACGATCAAGGTGTCCCGCCAGGGCCCGGTGTGCCCGATTCCTGTTGCTGCTGTAATTCATCACAAACTTGAGGGCTTAAACAACATAATTGTGGCGTCCAGCTCTGGAGGCCAGAAGTCTGAAGTAGGTTTCTCTGGCCTAGTGTTGAGGCGTAGCCAGCCTGCACACCTTCCAAAGGCTCTAGGGGAGAATCACTGTGCTCGCCTTTTCCAGCTTCTAGAGGCCTGTGTCTCCCAGTTGGTGGCCCTGGCCAGCCATCACACCAGCCCAGCCTCTCGTCACATCTCTCTCCCTTTTACAAGGGCCCTTGTGATTATGCTGGGCCAACCCAGATAATCCAAGATCACCTCCCCAGCTCTAGATCCTGAACTTAATCCCTGCTGCAGTCCTTTTCACCGTGAAGTTAGCACAATCACTGGTTCTATGGAGTAGGACGGACGTCTTTGCGGGGCGTTATTCTGACCACCACGTTCAGATTAGCTGGGCTTCAAGCCTTTGCCTCCACGGCCTGGATGCATGCAAGATGGCCAGGGTGCCATGATGGGCTGGCTCTGCCTGGCTTCTTCCTCTTCCCCCTCCGGTCCCTCTCACACCTTACTAGTTCATCCTGGGAACACCCCCTTAATAAATTACTTGTCCCAGGTCGTTGGCACAGGGGACGCTGCCCTGAGACAGTAGGTCACTCCCTGTGTAGAAAGAAGTACTAGGTAGGGTACTGAGACTTGCTTTCTTAGCTCCTTTTCAAGATTATAGACCAGGGGACCCAGCTCCTCAGTTACTTGGAGAAGTTGGCTGGAATTCTTGAGGGATTATGTAAACTTGACCCCCCCCCCCCCCCCCCCCCCCCGGGGGGGAAGGTCTGAAGGGGGGGTCCTAGACCCCTTGCAGTCTCAGGAAGTTTCAGCAAGGCCTTTAGGGGGCCATGGAACCAAAGTGGCTCATGAGAAAGCCCTGTGTCACCCAGGAATGGGCCACCCTAGTGCCTCTGCCGTGCTCGGTCATTGGCTGGGGGCAGCTGGTGGGAGGCGTGGCCTCCATGCAGCAAGTGGCCATGGCTTCAGAGCCCAGCAGCTGGGACCCTCTGCCAATTGTCCCCCGGCCTTGACACCCTCTGCACTTGGCATCTCCTCCTAGAAGGGCGCGGCCAACTAGAGAGAGAATTTGAACTTTATCCCAGGCACGTTGGGGAAACTCTCGGGATGATTTAAACCAGGGGAGGGACACGGCCTGGCTGACAGTTTTGAACAGCCGCTGTGGCTGCCAAGTAGAAAAGGGATGGTGGTGGGGCAGAGGGGGAGGCAGGGAGGCTGCACCCTTGTCCAAGGAAAGATGGTGTGGCTGACCTACTCAGCACAGTCCTCAGGAACACTCAGAGAACAAGGCAAAGTGGACCTCAGCTCGGTCTCCTGCCTCATCTCAGCAAAGTCCACACCTTCTTTTCACTTCTGGCTGCTCAAATTCCCTGGGGTCTGCACTTTCAGCCCCACCCACCCCCTTCCAGCTCTCCCTTCTGCCAGTTCCTTTCAGGCTTCACTTCAGGCACCTCCTTCCCCTGCCTGTCCCCAGTATTGTCCTTCTCCTCATCCCCTGCAGTCCTGCTACCAACTCTCTGCCCTGGGAAGATGTGGACCCTGTTCCTTGAGAGTCTTCTGCACCCTGCGAGCTGTGCAGATCCTAGGGCCCCACGGCAGACCTGCTGAATGGGAAACTCTGGCCCAGAAATCTGTTCTAGCAAGTCTTCTAGGATAGGTGGTGCTGATGCCCTGGGAGCCACTGTGGCACACCCGTTGCAGTCACCTTTGGAATTGTTAAAACAATCCTGATCCCAGACCAATCAGGATCTCTCGGGGTGGAGGTGGGGTGGGGGAACCTGACTTCAGTACCTTTTCAAGTTTCTCAGATGATTCCAATGTGCAGCCAAGACTGAGGACTGCTGTGTGTGTGTTTGTGTGTGTGTGCACATGTTCATACATGTGTGGTGTACGTGCAATTCATTCAATATTCACTGTGCCCCAGCAACACACACTGCACAATGTTAGGTGATCCCCAAGACTGTAGAGCTGGTGTCTTACAGGGTTACAGCGAGTAAACAAAGGGTTGCAGTTCTGCATGTGTATTCCCATATGTATGGAGGGGGGGAAGGGGTCAGGGAAGGTGGAAAAAATAAGACCTGGGGAAAAAGGCAAGATCCAAGACAGGTTTTTAAAATAAGCCATTCAGGGGTGCCTGAGTGCCTTGGTCGGTTAAGCGTCCAACTTCGGCTCAGGTCATGATCTTGCGGTTCGTGAGTTTGAGCCCCACATCAGGGCTGTCATCTGTTGTCAGCACAAACCCTGCTTCAGATCCTCTGTCTCCCCCTCTCTCTCTACCTGTCTCTCTCTCTCTCTAAAAATGAATACATTTGAGAAAAAATAAAAATGAAAATAAAATAAGCCATTCAATATTGGGGAAGTGGATGCTTTTGTGAGGTCAAGCCCTCCCATCCTGACCCCCTCTGCCATCTGACCCTGGGGGGTAGCAATGGGTCCATTAAATATCTGGACAACCCCAGACCATGAAGCTGGATGTGGCTCTCTGATTCCTAGCCCACAATCACACTGTCCCAGCAGCTTGTGGGTTGGCGGGGGGTGGGTGGGGGAGGGCTGGAAAATGACAGCCTTCAAACAGTGGTGAAGTCTGAGATAGGAGATGGGGCAGGATTTTGTTGGTATACTGGGTGGCGGGAGAGGAAGGCAGGGGAGCCCCTGGCAGAGAGGGAGGCAGGCATCAGAGCCTGCAGGGGATTTGAGGCTGTGGTCATTCACATCTCCAGGCTGTTGGGACTCTTCTGGTTTCTGGAGCTGAGTTCAGGGTAGTCTCTTGGTTCAAGTCCCTCTATTAGGAAAGTTCATCTGTACCTATAAGTTACAAATGAGAATAAGTAAAACTCTGGAGCAAAATAGTACAGGCCCTGTGGCACTTGCCTTTTCCCCAGTTCCTCCTGCAGGGACATTGTCTATACAGGCGAGGTCCGCCCAGGGAGTGGAGAAAGACTTGGCTACTGGAGAGCTATGATTCTGTGGGGAGGCTCCACTGCCCATGTATTCTTGGAAAAAGAAGTGCCTTGAGGCAGACTTCTTGTCTGGGTTTCAGCAGCATCAATATGAACATAGGCGACTCACTGTCTCTCTTGTCGATGTGCTCAGAGCAGCGGTAACATTCACCCCTCCTTGCCTCCAGGTTGGATATTGGGTCAGCAGGTGCTGTGACCTGGTCTGGACCATGTGGGCCTGGGTCTGGGCTTGCAGTGTCTGAAGGGAGGGAAGTTGGTGGGGGCAGGAAGTCCCCTGCTAAGAACTCTGATGGGCGTCTTGGCTGGGTTCCTCAAGAGCAGAGCTGAGCAAGGACTGGTGCAGGTGGTTTCTCTCGTGGTGATCCTAGAAGGTAGGGGTGCAGTGTGCTTCACTGGGTATCTCTGTGAAACATGCACTCAGTATCAATCCACTGAGTAACCCTTTGGAATTCACTTCAACTAAACCCCCGGAAGAGTGTTACCTCCTAGAGTCGTGCCCGTGTGTGAACCTCATTGCCTCTCAGGGCTTCAGAAAAAGCCCTAAGATGGCAAAGTGGAGAAGCACTCCAGCACAATTGAGATATGATGCTGGCAACATGCGTGGACCATCCATCACAGCCACTCTGAAATCAGAGGGACTGAGGGGAGGTGGCCCAGGCACTGGAGGCATTGGCCACGATGTGCACTAGTTCTCAGATCAAATCACAGTCCTGCCATTTGCTATCTGTGTGGTTTTGGGCCACTTTTCACCTCTTGAAACCTCAGTTTCCCCATCTGTAAAATGGAATTGATAACACTGCTTCTGTCATGGGATTAATATGAGGAGTCAAACAGAGGTTCTAGACAACTGTGTATTGACATGCAAAAGAATGAAGTTGGATCCCTACCTCACACCATATTGACAAAACTGACTCAAATGGACCAACCACAAGACAGAAGAAAACACAGAGGTAGACCTTTATGACCTCGGATTTGACACTGGGTTCTTAGATACAACACCAAAAGTGAGACTAGATAAATTGACTTTTATCAAAATTAAAAACTTTTGTGCATCAAAGGATATTATCAAGAAAATGAAAAGACAGCCTGCAGAATGGGAGAAAGTGTTTGCAAATCATATATCTGGTAAGGACCTAGTATCCAGAATGTATTAAAAACTCCTACAACTCAACAAAAAGACACCATTAAAGAAAGGACTTGGGCAAAGGACTCGAATGGATGTTTCTCCAAGAAAGACATATAGATGGTCAATAAACACATAAAAAGATGCTCAGCATTATTAGTCTTCAGGGAAATGCAAATCCAAACCACAATGAGATACCACTTCATACCTACTAAAATGGCTATAATAAAAAAAGAAAACAACAAAATGACACATGTTGGCAAGAATGTGGAGAAATTGTACCCCTCAGACATTGCTGGTGGGAATGCAAAGTAGTTCAGCCTCAGTGGAAAGAGTTCAATAGTCCTCCAGAAGTTAAATGTAGAATTTAACCCAGTGATTCCATTCATAGATGTATATCCAAAAGAATCAAAAACTGGTTCTCCAACAGATACATGTACACACATGTTCACGGCAGCTCTATTTTCAATTGCCAAAAAGTGGAAACAGCCCAAATGTCTACCAGTGGATAAACTGATAAATAAACTGTGATCTAACAGTAGAATATTATTCAATCACAAAAATAATGAAGTACGGATACATGCCACAGCCTGGATGAACCTTAGAAACATTATGGTAAGTGAAAGAAGCCAGACACAGAATGTCACATGTTGTATGACTCCGTTTATACAAAATATCCAGAATAGGTAAATCCATAGAGACAGAATGCAGACCAGCGGTTTCCAGGGGCTGGGAGAGATGGGAAATGGGGAACAACTGCTTAGTGGGGATGGGTGTCCTTTCTGGGGGTATGAAAATGTTTCAGAACCAGACAGAGGTGCTGGTTGTGTAACATTGTGAGTGTACTAAATGTTGCTGAATTGTTCACAGTTAAAAATTGGTTGATTTTTAAAAAATGTTTATTTACCTATTTTTGAGAGAGAAGGAGAGAAGGAGACAGAGAATACCAAGTCGGTTCCACACTGTCAGCGCAGAGCCTGATGCGGGGCTTGAACCCGTGAACCATGAGCTGAAATCAAGAGTCAGACACCTAACAGACTGAGCCACCCAGGCACCCCTAAAATGGTTAATTTTATGTTATGTGAATTTCACTTCAATTTAAAAAATAAAAACATTTTTAAAAGAGAGTACACAGGTAGATGATGGAACCCTAGCATCGTGCTGACTCAGCAAGTCATGGTGTGACAAGCGGTAGCTGTCAATATCTCTGTCCCCATAACTGGAACCAGTGTGATCCCAACAGTGCTCTTGTTACCTTGGACCCATCCCATACACTCCCATCAGGCCAATTCTTCCTTGACTCCAGGAAGGAACCTCTAACTGTCACTGCTCCTCTGCTCAGTCTTAGGTCATAAAAGGTCCTCAGACCCAGGACACCTGGGTGGCTCAGTTGATTAAGTGGCCAACTCTTGGTTTTGGCTCAGGTCATGGTCTCACAGTTTGTGGGTTCGAGCCCCACATCAGGCTCTGTGCTGCAGGTGTGGAGCCTGCTTGGGATTCTCTCTTTCTTTCCTTCTCTCTGCCCTTCGCCCCTCTAAATAAATAAATAAAGTTAAAATGTCCTCAGACCCTTTTTCAAATACAAGACTTGACACATTAATATGCACAGTTCAGTGTAATCACCCAAGCTCCAATGTGACAGTCCCGCCCAGCTCAGGTTTGCTCCACTTGCAGTGGGCAAGTGGGACCAGCCCTCTTGCTATTTCTCTGACCTGGGCTCCTACTCCTCCTTGACATTCACTTGGCCATTGGCTCTTCCTGGGAGCAAGTTGAGGGGGAATGGTGAGGGTCAGGGAAGGGCCACGTCCCAATAGGACTTGAAATGTTCTTTTCAGTGCCACCCTCTCTCACACTCGTCTGATACTCAACAAGCCTGCAGGCGCCCTTGCCCTGTCACTTCCATCCACAGGGGCCTGGCTGGCTCCAGCGCAGCCACCCCACCCTCACCTCCCTGCTCAGGCTGATGGCCACAGCCTCTAGACTTCACGTTCCTAGGCCCCTAAACTGCAAGGTCTCCCTGATTCCCTTTGCTCCAGTTTTGAGGTGAGACGGCAGCATTCCCGCCTGTTCCCCAGAGAGTGGGCCTCACACTCGCTGACCACTTTCCTCAGAGAACTCTCTGGTCACTTTGGGTTCAACCCTCTGACACCTTGAGGTGGCTGGGAGACAAAGAGTCCCACGCCTGGTTTCCAAGCACCTCCTTTACGAATCTGGTCCGGGTTTCCTTTGGCCTGCTGGAATCTTCCTTCCATTTCCTCATTCCTGGCCTTTGGGCCTCAGTAAAAATGAAGATGGGAAGAGGCCCTTTTAAAAGATCCTGTTACATTTTTATGTCACAGTATGCATTCATTTCCTGGAGCTGTTGTGACCAATTACCACAAACTGGTGACTCAAAACAGCAGAAATATGTCATCTTCCAGATCTTCCAGCTGGAAGTCCAAAATCAAGGCATTGCCAGTGCTGTGCTCCCGGGAGAATCTGTCCTTGCTCTTTCCAGGCTTGGGCAGCTCCAAGCATGCCGTGGCTGGTGGTACAGAGTTCCATCTCTGCCTCTTCCTCACATAGTCTCCCCCACTGTGTGTCCTCCTTTCCTGTCACCTAATCTCCTGCTGCCTCCCTCTTATAAGGTCACCTGCACTGGAGTTAGGGCCCATCCAGTTAATCCAGGATGATCCCATCTTAGGATCCCTAAGTTAATTTCCTCGGTAAAGATCCTTGTTCCAAATAAGGTTAGACACGTAGGCTCTTGAGTAGGACATGTTGAATGGAGCCACCATTCCACATAGAATTTCTTATTCATTTATTTTATTTTAGCCTCATTCTCTGCTCCTATATTCCTCCCTACCACAGGCAACAGAGGAGGTTTTTTAATGAGCAGAAATTCTTTGAAAGCTCTCCCAATAAGAAGCAGAGTCTATGTCCCTTTTCTTGCATCTGAGTGGGCTTGTGACTGCTTCCACCAGTGGAGTGTGGTAGAAGTGATGCTGTGTGCCTTCCATGCAGCCTCCTCCTTGCTTCCTGGCACTCTGAGCCTCCATGTAAGAACTCCAGCTACCCTGACACCATCATCCTAGTGCCAATGCTGCTTCCTGGAGGTGATCTGGCTGACAGCCCCAGCTGAACCCCTGCCAAAATGCCAGACATGTCAGCAAGCTCCTTGAGCCCTGCAGACCAGCCCAGACTCCCACAGATACCACCTAGTGACCCCAGTCAATGCCGTGTGGAGCAGAAGCATCTCCTGACAACCCTGCCCAAGGTCCTGACCTAAGGAACCCATGCACTACTATAGAATGGTTGCTTTAAGTCACTAAGTTTTGGGATAATCTGTCACAGGACCATAGTAACTGGACTATCACCCTTCTGTCTATTCCTTTAGCTTGTATGTGTTCTTGAAAATATGTTTTGTGGGGCGCCTGGGTGGCGCAGTCAGTTAAGCGTCCGACTTCAGCCAGGTCACGATCTCGCGGTCCGTGAGTTCGAGCCCCGCGTCAGGCTCTGGACTGATGGCTCGGAGCCTGGAGCCTGTTTCCGATTCTGTGTCTCCCTCTCTCTCTGCCCCTCCCCCGTTCATGCTCTGTCTCTCTCTGTCCCAAAAATAAATAAATAAATAAATAAATAAAAAGAAAATATTGTTATTTTGGGTGCCATCATTTAAATTTATATGAATGCTGTCATATCATGGATCTCATTCTGCTTTTTTCCCCCCTTTCACTCAGCACCGTTATAAAGCCCCTGCCATGCCAATATGTGATACCTGTTTTGTTACTTCAAACTGTTGGCTGGGCTTCCCAGCTACACGTGGTCTGCATAATGTCTCCACTCCAAGTGAAGGACATTCACCTTGCTTCTGGCCCCTGCCATCACCACCACCAACATGATCCACTGCTCTATCCTTGGCCTATTACAGGTTTGTAAGAGCAAATCTGGGGATTGACTCAGGGACAGAATATCTGGTTCACAGGATGAGTGACTCCTTTTTAGAGTAAGGAGTGTGTTGGCCATGCCAGTTTACATTCATGTGCACCGATAGGGTGGAAGGTCCTAGTGTTCCAAATCATTATCTCATTGTTGTTTTGATTTTACAATTTCTGTGATTACTAACTACTTTAAGTATTTCTTTAAATAGTTGTTAGCTTTTGTAGGTTTCCTCTTATGTTGGTTGCCTGTTCATGCCCTTTACCCATATTTTGGTTGGGTTTGCTGTTTTTTTTCTCATTGATTTGCAAACGGTATGAAAATAACTTATTTTTTAATTTTATTTTTTAAATTTTATTTGAGAGAGAGAGAGAACAAGTGTGAGTGGGGAGAGGCAGAGGGAAAAAGAGAGAATCTCAAGCAAGCTCTATGCTCAGTGCAGAGCCCTACTCGGGTCTTGATCCCACACCCTGGGATCATTACCTGAGCTAAAATCAAGAGTTGAATGCTTAACTAACTGAGCCACCCAGATGTCCCAGGTATGCAAATATTTCAAATATTACTTTGTCAGTTTTAGACATTGCAAATATTTTCCCTCATTTTGTTATCTGCCTGTGAACTTTGTGGAGTAGAGATCCTTGGTTTTGATAAAACCAATTCACCAATATTTTACGTTATCATTTGTGCATTTAAAGGTGTGTTTAACAAGTCCTTTTCTATCTTTGGGCCATAAAGGTGTTCTTCTACCATGTCTTCTTTTAACTTGACAGCATGTTATTTTAGGTCTTTAACCCCAGCTAGAGTTCACTTTTGTGTGAAGTGATAGGTGGGGATCCAATTTCATTTTTCTTCATCTGTTTCATCAGCACCATTTACTAAACAACCTGCTCTTTTCCAATTGATTGTGGAAACATGAACATTTCTCAGCAGGGGAGTCTGTGTTCTCAGTCTTGCCTCCACCACCTAGATTATAAACTCCTTAAAGACAGAGGTGTCCTCTGCTTCTTCCCTTCTTCTTCCTCATCCATTTTCTTCTTCTTGCAACTCAGTGCCTTGCATGGTCCTGTGCATGGAGTGGCTGCTCATCTACTGGTTAATTGGAGTCTCCAACCCTCATTTGTTTATAATAAGCCCCATATTTCTTGGAATGCACATAGAATTGTTAAGTTCACCAAGCCTTGTGAAACAGGTAGGGGACATGATGGATGGAGAAGTTCTGGAGCAGGCGACTTTCAAGGTAGCATACCAGAGAGGCAACCCACCTATGAGGTTGGCAACTCCCACCATCCTGGGGCCCTGCTTCCTCCAGAAAGTAAAGAAAATAGAAACTAGCAAGCAACCTTCATGTTAGATCTTAAGGATTGGGACCTTCCATAACAACGCCATTATCATGGAATTATAACATGATTCCATAACATTGCCATTAGTAGGGGGAAGAGGAGAGGAGCTACATTCTTTTGAGCACCTCCTATGTGCCCAACACTGTGCATTGGGCAACAGGCTACCAGAAGTCCTATTCCTGCCTTTAAGAAGTTGCTTGGAGGAGGATGAAATTACAAACAGAAAAGTGTGCTTAGTGCATTGATGGAGATAAGCCGAAGGCATTGGATGAGGAAGGGACTGGCAAGAGGGCAGGTGTCTGCAAAGGAATGCAGTTGGTTGAGGAGCCTGTGAGGGGTGGGACAGAATGAAGAGGATTCTGGAAACAGACGGAGAGGGTGTGGTAACAGGGCAAGAGGAGAATCACAGGAGTGAGCAGCCATGGAGGCCAAGTCTAGGAGACATATGGTACCCTCAAAGTCATCCCTCAGTCCATCACTGACTGGGGCTACAGCAGAGACAGTTCCTGTGCATGCAGATGGCTCCCCACCTCCAGCACCCATCATGGCTCTCTGCTTTCTTTCCTCAGGGATTTAATGCCCTTGATGAATGACCCTTAACCAGTAGGCTCCAAGAGTCCAGCTAAATGTTCCTGTGTTTCATCCTTGGCGGAAGCAATTCTAAGGAGCATACTACACAGTTCTTCAAAGGACCCAGGAAGGATGAAGTTCCAGGTTCTCACAGCAAGAGCCTAAAACATATGCTCTTTCCTTGTCCCACTTTCCCCACATTTCACTCCTGCCTCCTGGAACCACCTCCCAAATAAACTACCTGTACCCACATCCTTGTCTTGGGTTCCACTTTGAGTGAGACTGATAAGACAGGAGAGTAGAGAGTTTTAAGAAAGAGAGTAAAGAATTGTTCCAAATGGGACAAAGTGGGTGATGATATTGGTTATGAAGACTGGTCATTGGGTTAGCAATGAAGAGCCACTGACATCCTTGGTGCCAATTTGGTGGCATGGTGGAAGAGGCAGTCCTGGGGGCTGAGGAGGCAGAGACAGTGAGTGCTGCTTTGAGAAGTTTAGAGAAGAGTGGGGAGAGGTTCCCTTTAATATTCAGCTGTCCCCTTCCCCCACTCCCACCCAGTTCCCATCACACTCTGCTTTTTCCCCTCCAAGAGTTCTCTAGCCTCCTTTGGGGGATGACATTGCTTTGTATACATTTTTTTTCTGGAATTTTCCATTATGTATTCTCTAGCACCCCAGGGTCTGTCATCTGTGGAAACAGGGTCTCTGCCCCTGTTTCAATGGCATGGAACTGTAGTCCATGTACCAGCTCTGTGTTTGGAACTATTGTCTGCTTTTTTCGAGGCTGCCTCAGACATCTACCCAGCCATCCCCAGCAATGAGGTAAGCAGCAGCTGATGGCGGAAAAATAGGCCCAGACAAAACATAACCATCTGTCCAAGGTCAGCCAGGAAGCCTGCGGCAGCCTCAAGTCTGAGACGCAGAAAACAGATCTCCCAGACCTAGCCCCAGTGTGATGAACTAAACCCACACACTTCCGAAGCAGGAGGAGGAGAAGGAGGAGGAGGAGGAGGAGGAGGAGGAGGAGGAGGAGGAAAAGGAAGTTCTCATTCCTTTTTGTCTGCAGGGAAATAACCCGTGGACGCTGGCAGCATTTTTAGGGCCACCAGCAAGGAGTCACACAGCTGCGGTGTCACAAAAGGGTGGGGAATGTGTGCTTGGCCAGGCCTGGGCCCAGAGTCAAGAGCAGACACCGGCCAGCTTCTGTGGTGAGCCCCAGGGCACAAATGCACTTGTGAATGGGCTACCAGGGCTTGCTTTCTCCTCCCCAGTGCCCAAGTTCAAAACCAAGTCAGGGAAGGTCTTGGGTTTGGAAGAAAAAAGAGAAAAAGGAGGAAGAGAGCCAAAATGAGGGGAAGTCCTTGCCCTTGGAGGGATTGAATAATTCCAACCTTGACCACAGGGCAGCACTTAGCCAGGGAGGAACACGTGTGAGTGTGTGTGTGAGTGTGTGTGTGTGTGTGTGTGATGTAAAAAATCCACAGGATTACCATCATGCATCTTTCTGAAGTTAGGAAAATGAAAGTTTATATTTTCAAGTATGTGAAGAAACAAGCACACATACATCTGGGGATAGAATGTAAAATTGTGAATTTAAAAATGACAATAGGAGACTTTAACCAAAGGCTTGAGAAGCACTTATTTAATCCAGCGGTGTGCTAGTATGTGTTGAACAACCAGCTCTCAAAACAACGGCAAACAGTCCCTTCTGCAGCATTTGCCAACTTCCATGGTGTGGAAAGTCCCTCCATGGCCGATTGCAGCCTACCCGAGTGACATCACTGAGTGTGGAAGTAGGCAGAGACGCGCACAGTCTACTCTCACAAGCTGGTAGGAGCTGGCTCCAGCCTACTGCCGACGCTCGTGCACTCCTTGTTTCAGAGCAAGCAAAACAGAGGCCCAGAGAGAGACAAAGACCCCCTCAAGGTCATGAGGGGAATTCGTGAGAAAGCTAGTTCTCACGTCCTAACCGATGCCTTTCCCTTTGTTCCATGCTGTCGTTTCTTTGTTTTAGTGACTCTTCTCCAGCAGAAGTGAGGCTTCCATCAACGTGAGTCTTCCTTTTCTGGTTTTAGAATTGTCTGTGTGTGTATATGTCTTTTGTAGCTATTTCATTTGGCTGTTCCCTCTGCCAGAATACAGCTTTTCACTTGCCCAGAGATGGCATCCTTTTTATCCTTCAGGTTTCAAAGGCCGTCCACTTAGAGAGGGCTTGCTTGACCTCCATATCACAGCCAGTTCCCTCCTTGTCACATGGCCCTGCTCATTTTCTTCACTCCAGTTAGTGTCTAAAATCATCTTATTATTGCTGTCTCCTACCTAAAGAGCAGTCTGTATGCGGGCAGGAGCTGTGTCTTGTTCACTGTTATGGTAGCTATTAGAATGGGCCTGGAGCCTCTTCCTTCATTTGCCAGATATTTATTGAGCACTTACTGTGTGTCAGGCACCATGTTGGCACATGGCTTTCAGACAGAGGCTGGATCCTGATGCTCTAGAAAGTGGTGTGTTCAGAGCTTCTCTCTGGGGCTGTGTCTGGAGGCTTGGACCCACAATGCCTTATTTAGGAACAAAGCAGAACAGAGAGGCAACCGATCTGGGATTCGGGGAGCGAGCGATGGCTGTGGAGATGCCTTGGGCTTATTACCTAGTGTTCCAATTATCTACTGCTGCACAGCAAATCACCTCCCAAACCAAGTAGCTTAAAACACAGTGTTTTACTATTTTATTGTAATTTTTTTTTTTTTTTACATTATCTCTTGCTGTCTGGAAAATGCAATCTGCTGCAATTAGCTTGTTGAGTTTCAGCTTCTCCATAGAATTATATGTGTATATATGTGTGTGTGTGTATATATATATATATATATATATGAATTTTATGAATTATATATATATGATGAATCATATATATATATACACATATATATATGACTTTTAATAGGTGAACTGAAACAACTAGCAGATTATCTTACATGCAGAAGGCCCTCAGTGGGGGGGTCATCCCCTTTCTTATCCTTCAGACTCAGAGGCTGTTACTTTTTCCTTCATTTTTAAATTGTTCATGAAGACATTAGAATGAAAGCTTTCTAGGGCAGGGATCTCCAATTGTTTCTAAAGCCACTTTTTAAAGTTTATTTATTTATTTTTTTGAGAGAGCTAGTGAGTGATTGGCAGAGGGGAGACAGAGAATCCCAAGCAGGCTCCACACTGTCAGTGCAGAGCCTGATGCAGGGCTCGAACTCATAAACCGGGAGATCATGACCTGAGCAGAAACCAAGAGTTGGACGCTTAACCAACCGAGCCCCCCAGGCACCCCTACTAATTTTTGTTCAAGTCAGGTTTATTGAGGTATTGTTTACGTACAATAATGTTCACCCTTTTTAGCAAACAAGTTGTGACTTCCGACAAATGCATATAATGAGCAGCCATCACCGCTATCGAGATATGGAATGTTCCCGTGAACCCAAGATCGCTGTGACCTTTTCCAGTCAATCTTGCCTTCCCCAGCTCCTAGCAATCACTGATCTGTTTTCTGTCCCAGCCCTTTTACCTTCTTTAGAATGTCATGTAAGTGGAATTGTAGAGTGCATAACCTTTTGAATGTGGCTTCTTTCATCCAGTGTAATGCCCTTGAGATACATCCATGGTGGTGAATGTATCAGTAGTCCATGGCTTTGTGACGCCGAGCCGTATTGACTGACGGCAACGCAGTTGTTTTTCTATTCCAAGCCTGTTTTTCAGATAAGGAACTCCTTAAATGAAGTCCAACGTGGGAACTCAAAGTATGGAACAGATGAGAACAGAGATCTTCTGGCACAGTGCAGGCGGTGGGGGTGGGGTGGGGAGCCACACCCGTGTCACAGCACCAGAAGCCCCTACAAGGAGTCCAGGGGGTCCTCGGAATGCAGTTTGAAGACCCCTCATTGAGACGCTTATAAACGAACCTGTCTGTTCTCTGGCTTCTCTCAAGTCTTGAAGCCTCCGTGAGTTTTATTTTTCTGGAAGTAGTTTTCTGTTTTTCCAAGGAGGTGGACCTCAGCGAGAGAGAGGATATGGGCCAGGATGGGGGCATGAGCTTAGAAGTCAGTTCTGTCTTGACCTCAGCACAGTCTTGGGCAGAATCTGGCCCCCTCTGGATGGGTCTATTTCCCTATCTGCAAAATGGGGATTGTATTAAAATGGATGCCAGAGAGACCCCCTTGTAGGGAATGCGGAGAGGGCAAGGATGCTGGCTCTTGACCCCAGGGCCACCATTTTGCTCGGTTCTTTCTCCTCTATCCCAGTCAAGAGGGGGGCTCTCCTCCAGAGCCACCACCCTGTTGAGCAATACTGGACTGAGTGGAGGAGGACAGATAGCATGGAGGGTGTGGGCCATGGGGTGGGAGGAGAGTCTGTTCTTGCCTTCTCTGCCAAGAAATGAAACTGCTTCTTGGCCCTGCCCCTTCTGGCCAGGATGGCCGGAGCCCTAGGAATCACCATTCTTTCATGTGGCCGACATGCCACCACTCTGATGATGCCTGTGGGGACACTGGGCTTTCTGGCTTTCTGTTATTTGCCTTGGCCAGGGAAGCATGGTTGATACGCCGCAAGGGTGTCTCGTAAGAGTACTGGTGTTCTTACTGGAATAAATAATTAATAGTGAAACCGTACAATCAAACATCCAAGAGTACTGTCCCCTCCAAAGCCCAGGGGCTATCAGAGTCACACCCTGTTCTCAGAGAAGGGATATTTAACTTTATCTCAGACTCTTCTTCTTGGGACACCTTCCAAAAACACTCCCCACACCACTCTTCACACACTTGGGGCTAGACTGCCTTAAACAAATAATCTTCACCGATATCACCCCACCGCTGATAGTGACACAGGTGGCATTATATCTGCAGGTGAGTAAAGTGCAAGTGGCACATTCTGGGCAAGTAAAATGTTCTCTCTGGCTCCTGTCCCCAGCCCAGGCCCTCCTGCAGACTCTGGGACAGCAGCTTGTGTAACCCCATTCAGCAGGGGATGGTCTTCTACTTGTCCACCCTGGACTCCCAGAATCTGTGCGGACCAGCTGCCCCGGACTGTCCTTGGTGGGTGGACATCTGACGTCCTTGTGCACCAGGCTTTCCTGTGGCTGCGTTGTCCACCTGTGCAGGGCAACCCCGGGTGAGCCTTCTAAGGGTCTTCTCCTACGGGGGCCTTGTGGTCAAGGCTGGTCAAGGCTCATGAAGAGGTGAGAAGAAAACATTCAAAATGAGCAGCAGAAGCACCAAGAACCCACCTGGTAGGTGCGTCATTTCCCCTTGATTGTGTCTCAAGTCTGCACACAGTCATTTTGCACCAGCTGTCCCATATGCCTGGGACACGCTTCCCACAGAGATCAGCATGGTTTAGTTCCTAAGCTCCTTCATGTCTTTGCTGAAATCTTGCCTTTTCAGGAGGCCCCACCTGACCCTCTAATACTGCACACTGGCCGCCACCCTGCTCCCGCCCCCGCCCCCAGCTCCCTTACCCTGTCCTAGTTACTTCCTCATAGCATTTACCTCTGATACGATAAATAGTTTCTGTATTCATTATGTTTATTATTTAATGTCTGTCTCTCCCTGCTACTGTGTAAGCACAAGGAGACAAGGCTCTTTGCTTTGTTCCTTAATCTATCTCGAGTGCCTAGAATGGTGTCTGGCAAATCGTAGGTGCTCAATAAATAGTGCAGGATGAACAGATGAGTATCTCTGGTCAGCAATGGAAAGAGCACTGAGTTCTGAAGACAGGGGTCTGAAGTCTGTGTCTGTTGTTTAGTAGCTCTGGCAACTTTGCACGTGCTGTTTGGCTTCCCTGGGCCTCCATTTTCTCATCTGGAAAATGGAAACAGTAGTATGTCCCCTTCACAAGAGTTTAGTCGACACATGAAAATAAATAAAAAGAGATGCATTCGTTTTCTACAGGTGCTGTAACAAAGTACCAGAAACTAGACAGCTTAGAACAACAGAAACTTACTGCCCCACAGTTCTGGGGGTAGGAAGTCCAAAATCAAGGTGTGGGCAGGGTCGTACTCCCTCCAATACCTGTAGAGGAAGCTTCTTGCCTCTTGTTTGCTGACAATTCCTGGTGTTCCTTGGCTTGTAGACATATCACTGTGTCTCTTCTCTTCTTAGAAGGACATCAATCACCTCACTTCTACAGGATGACCTCATTTGAGTTGATTACATCTGCAACCCTATTTCCAAATAAGATAACATTCTGTGGTTAGGACTCTAACACATCTTTGGGAGACATACAATTCAACCTGTAACAAGAGAGATGAACTTTAATAAGATATTTTATTTAACTCAATATATAAATAGAGCATCGCTTGAATATGTAGTCAGTATAAAACATTATTAATGAGTACTTCATCTTATTTTCTTGAAATCAGTCTTTTTCTTGAGATCAGTGCATGGTTGATGCTGACAACACATGCTAGTTAGACCAGCTGTGTTTCCCTTTTTTTTTTTTTAAGTTTATTTATATTTATTTTGAGAAAGAGAGAGAGGGTAAGGGACGGAGAGAGAGGAAGAGAGAGAGAGAATCCCAAGCAGGCTCTGTGCCATCAGTACAGAGCCCAATGTGGGGCTCGAACTCATAGACTGTGAGATCATGACCTGAACTGAAATCAAGAGTTGGATGCTTAACCAACTGAGCCACCCAGGTACCCCGGCTTCATTTCCAATGCTCTATCAGTGTGCTTGGCTGGAGGCCACCATACTGTACAGCACAGGGGTAGATGGAGTTAATATGGCTATGCAAACAAAGACAAGCCTAAGTCCAGTTAACAGCAGCCCAAGGAGTTAACTCAAAATAGAGGTTTCATAATTTAGGCTGTAGGCACCCTTGTCTTGCTCTTGATAGGGTTTCTCTGCCCACTGCCATCCTATACCTGGGCATTTCTTTTTGTGTCCTGGGCAGTGTAAATATCCTTTCAATTAGATGTGACCTGTAGTTAGTGTTTTAGAAACATATCTGGGAGGCACCTGGGTGGCTCAGTCAGTTGAGTGTCTGACTTCAGCTCAGGTCATGATCTCGCGGTTTGTGGGTTCGAGCCCTGCATTGGGCTCTGTGCTGACAGCTCGGAGCCTGGAGCCTGCTTCGGATTCTGTGTCTCCCCTTCTCTCTGCCCCTCCCATGCTTATGCTCTGTATCTCTCTGTCTCTCAATAATAAATAAACATTAAAAAAAATTAAAAAGAAAAACAGGGGCATGTGGGTGGCTCAATCAGTTAAGCGTCTGACTTCGGCTCAGGTCATGATCTCATGGTTCATGAGTTCGAGCCCCGCATGGGACTCTGTGCTGACAGCTCGGAGCCTGGAGCCTGCTTCAGATTCTGTGTCTCCCCTCTCTCTTTGTTTCTCCCCTACTGCACTCTGTCTCTCTCTCTCTCTCTCTCTCTCTCTCAAAAATAAATAAAGATTAAAAAAAAATTTTAATAAAACAAAAAGAAACATACCTGGAAGCCCAACTGAAGGACTGGCAGACTTAGGACTCAATGTGGAACACTCACGGGGGTGCGCATACCCCACCCACCTCCTAGTTGAGGCTGAATACAGTAGTCCTGCGGGTGTGGGGAGGGCACGCTGTGCTCACAGCGAGGCCAATGCTTTCCAGACTCCCAGCTTCCCTTCCCAGCTCCCACTGCTCCACGCATGGTGTCCGCAACTTGTCCTCAGCAGCCAGACATGCCCATCCCATTTTCCTCTGAAGTCAGGGAGCCATCTTTAACTCCGGATCCCAGATATACAAGTTCAAGACCACCAAGGGAGCTTAGTCACACCCTCAGAAAGGAGCTGTGAGCCCCAGGCAGTCAGAGGCATGGATTCCCCAGCAGGGGACCTGGGAATGTGCATTCAGACTCCACTTTTATCCCTTACACATCTCTGCCAAGTCAAACATAGCTCCTGGCACTGTCCAGACGTGAGTGCATGCTCTGTGCTGGTCATCATGGAACTCCTGGGCCTTCCAGGGCTGGAACAGGATGTGGCAAACAGGCTTGTGTGGCATCCCATAAGTTTGAGCAGTGAACTTCCCTCCCCCTACCACTGCGGCTGGCTTCACAAGCCAGAACAGAGGGAGGGACAGAGTCCCCCTCCAGGCATCTGGCACAGTTCCGTAGAGGTCTTTTCATTTCCAACTTTAATTTCTGCTTTTGTCACTCTTTACTGTGTCCCTGTGGCCTCATATTTTCCTTTACCCCTGGAATCCTGGCTGCTTCTCTCAGTTTGGCAGTCACAGCCCTTCTGTTTGTGAATCTTCGCCGGCTCTGTCCTTTCCGACACCCGCCTGCTGTGTGCTCTGTGGACATCTGGGCACGGGTCCAGGGCCTGGTGTTGGAGGCCCAAATTCAGCTTTATGCAGCGTTGGGGGCTGTATGTCCGAGAGAAGTCCTGCTATTGGAGCCTGGGACAAGGATTTAACGGTAAGTCGTTTATTTGGGAGGTGCTCCGTGAGACTCTGACACTGGGGAGGCCCCGGGGAAGTGGACAGGGAAGGGAAGGGGCCAGTACAGGTATGTCACAGAGTAGGTTAGCTCTGGGGGCAATCAGAGCTCAATGGAGTGGGAAACTCTGGCGGGGGGCGGGGGGCAGGGGTGCTCACAGGCAGGGCAGCTTTCTGAGGCTTTAGAAAAAGCTTTTGTGTAAAAAGAGACAGACACTGGCAGATGGAATTGGTAAAGCCCTACAAATAAGGGTGGGGCGTCCAGGTTTGCTACAACAACCTTCCAGATAGGTCCATCCATCCATCCATTCATCACATATCATCGGGCATCTACTTGCATCAGACCAAGTGCTAGGGGCTGGGAATAAATGGTGAACACGCGAATGGAGGAAGGAATGGTTCAGGGGGATCAGGGGGGTTGGAGGTGTGTTAGGGACAAGGGCATGGTGCTGGCTTCCAGCTGCACAGTTGCCAGCTGGGTTGCTAGGCTGAGGCGTGAGTATGCAGACAGACCAGATGCTCTTTGGGGGTGACAGCAGCAGCAGTCACCCCCACGGCCTGGCTCCTCCTCAGGCCTGTGTGTTGTCTTGACCAACACATAGATCTTGGCCGCCTTGGGGACTCATGTGTCTTGGGGACTTTAGCCTCTTTGGGAGGCTCACCCAACTTGAGACTCTCAACTACCTTCTGAGTTGTTTCCACCCCCTTCAACACATTTTTCTTGGAGTCAGTGTATTCCAAGATAGTTGACTTGGATTTGTATTTTCAGAAGAAAATCTAAGAACCCAGACAGGGAGAGGAGAGACAGAAGAAAGGAGAAGGGCAGGAATAAGTTGTCAGAAAGTAAAGGCATCAAGGGGATGGGGCAGCGACTGGAGTGGCCTCCTTCCCACTGCCTTATCCCTCACCTCTTCCCTCCCTGTCTTGTTTGGCCATCAGAGGCCAGGAGGGGAGGGGAGCTAGAGGCCACTGACCAGCATCTCCCACCTTGGCATGTCACAAGGAAGGGGCAGTCTCTGAAACTCATCCAGTAAGTAATCTTTTGCCAAATCCACCAGAAGAATCTCAAGAGCACAGCCATCTGTCCCAATGTGATGAGCCCCAAGTAGGGGCACAGCCAGCATTTGGTACGGTGAGGGTGGGTGGGGCACAGGCTGAAGGCCAGTGGCCACCACGTAAAGGGGCTTGTGGGCACTTGAAGCACAGCAGTGAAGAAAGACATAAAGAATCCTCCCAAAGCTCCCCCCAGTGACTCATTCTAGGCCTTTCTTCTTCTCCTTGGGACAGGGAGAGAAGTCTAAGTGGATGAGAACCCAAAGGGAGAGAGGCTTACAGCCCATCCCAAAAGCCTGCCTGGCCCTCACCTCAGCCCCCCAAGCCCTTCCACGATCCCCAGAGCCAATCCCTACACCCTCAGCCCTTCCCTGCACTCCCATCCCGATCCAGGGCAGGGAAATTAACATTTATCAAGTTAAATGTTAATTTCACTGGGTACTCACTAGGCGTTTCCCACGCATTATGGCATGCATGACAGCAGCCCTTCCAGGTGGGTCCCTGCCCTCCTGGGGCTTCATCTGACAGGAGATATAGACCCCCGGACAGGTGGTTGTACACTGGTACCATGAACACTCTAAGGCTGTGGCCCCAGGAGGGTAAGAGGTGCTGACAGAGCTGCAGGACCAGCAGAGGAGCACTGGGGCAGTTGCTGAGGCTGGTGCAGCATGGGGAAAGTGGGAGCAAGCTCCTGTGACCTGGTTAGGGACCTGATGTCCATTCTGTCAGGGAGAGGGTGGTGGGATAGGAGGAGGGGGGCCTCTGGTCGGACCTGGAAGGGCCTGTAAACCATATTAAGGAGTTGAGATTTTATCCTGAGGACAAAGGCAAGTCATTGAGGAGAGTCAACCACAGGAGTGGCCTGCCCAGATTCATGTTTTGGGAAGCCACCCCACCATCCCTACACCCCATCTCCCTCTCCCCTACAGAGTCTGTTTCAGGTCCCTAAGTAGGTCGCATGGGATCTCTGATGGCCCTGTAAACAATGGGTGGGGTGGGTGCCAGAGGGATGGTGGAGGGACCCACTGGGGGCTGGAGGTGGCCGTGGGCTGGGCTGGGCTGAAGCGGGGGGCGGGGTGGGTGGAGAGAAAAGGGACCCCCTCCCCTGCAAGGCTTTTAGGGAATCCCTAGTAGTTCAAGAAAGGCAGGCAGCTCTGGGCTACCTCTTCCCCCTTTTCTGTCTGTATTTTTATGCTTTTTTTTAATCTTTATTTATTTTTGAGAGAGAGAGAGAGACAGAGTGGGAGCAGGGGAGGCACAGAGAGAGAGGGAGACACAGAATCCGAAGAAGGTTCCAGGCTCTGAGCTGTCAGCACAGAGCCGGATGCAGGGCTTGAACCCACGAACTGTGAGATCATGACCTGAGCCGAAGTCAGCCGCTTAACCAACTGAGCCACTCAGGCGCCCCTATTTTTATGTTTTTACTCTTTGTTTTGCTTTTGGCTTTTTCATTGGCCCTTACTGTAGAGAGTACGTGCAAGAATTGAAGTGGGCTGCTCACTGGATGTTACATGTGTGCCCAGCTGTATGGCCCAGATCAAAGTATGGGGCGCCCCAGTTCCCAGGGCTTCCCTCACACTCCTTTCAAGTCAGTCACCCTCACCCCCCCCAGTTAGCCACCACTCTGGACCTCTGTCACCATTGGTCAGTTTTGCCTGCCATTGACCTTCATGTAAATGGAATCATACATCGCTGTATGTCGTTTATTTTTTTCTTGCTGAGTTGTGTTCCGTTGTGTGAACGTACGCATGTTATTTATATATCCTCTTGCTGGAGGGAGTCTGGTTCCCGTCTGGGGCTGTTGTGAACAGTGCCACTATGAATATTCTGGCACATGCCTTCAGGTGCTCATGCCCACACAAGCACTCATTTATGCTGGGCGTTTCCCCAAGTGTGGAGTTTCTAGGCAGCATTCTTAGGAAGTCCCCTTGCACCTGCCCCCCATCTTTTGGCAAAGGGAAAGGTTTTAAGGGGACTGGGAGGAGGGATTTCCTTACACTGAATGTACCCCCACAGATGGGTGCTTACCTTGACACCAACACACTTGTCTGTCCAGGGGGCTCAGATGTTCCCCCCAGCCCCCACCGCCCACTGAACAAAGTGAGACAGGTTTTCTTACTTTGGTGAATCTTAAGAGCCCCCCTACATCCCTTTCCTCCCAGTGGATTATTTTTTCAAATTTTTTATTCTTGAATTCTTTGAGAGAGAGAGAGAGGATCCCAAGAGGCTTTGCACTGCCAGCACAGAGCCCAATGCAGGGCTCGAACTCATGAACTGTGAGATCATGACCCAAGCTGAAACCAATAGTCAGACGCTTAACAGACTGAGCCACCGTGGCAGGGGGCGGGGGGGAGGGGCGGCTCACAGTGGATTATTTTGCAGGCTGAATGACCTGAAGACCCCACACTGGGAATGTCTGTGTGGAGGGATATTGAGGACAAAGCATTCTCAGAATATTTATTTTTGTTTTGGTCCCCAGAGCTTGTTTGGTCTAAATCTGGAGGCAGAGGTCAGTGGCAGCAGGACATCCATCCCCCCTTGGGACAGCCCAGGTGAGCAACACAGCCCTCCATCCTCTCTGGCTTTTGGCTGCATCCAGCTCTGAGTACAGGGGTTGACTTGTCCAATTCCGTTCCAGTACTATGTGCACAAAGCAGGGGAGGAAGCAGGCCTCTGGGGCGCTCCCAGGTGCCCAGGCCACACAGACCCTTCCACAAATGAGGGCTTTGTCCCCTCTCAAGCCAGTAGGGTCTCTGCACCTGCTGTCCCCTCTGGCTCCCCCCCCCCCCCAGATATTGCAGACCCCACTGCCTTCCCTTCTCAGGCCTTGACCTTCTCAGTGATGATTTCAACCCCTCACTTCCTATCCACTTTCCCTCCATTTCCTCTCCTTAGCCACACCGCCTCTATTCAGCTTGGGGATCATCTGTCCTCCTTCCTCCTCTGTTAGAATACAAGCCCTGTGAGGGCAGAGAGTTTTATCTGCCTTGTTCCGCTGTAACCCCAGAGCCCAGGACCCTGCCTGACACACAGTAGGCACTTAGCAAATAGGTCCCGAATGAATGAAGGGGTGTCTGCTGTGTCCTGTCTGGAACTCTTTTTTCTGATTGTTGTTGCTTCTGCCTGGAGGAGGCAAAGTTATCAGTCTCATTTAGAGAGACGGGGGGGCCACACATAGGACCACACTGGCTTTATTCAAGAGGGACCTATGCGTTACTGCTTGGAGCCAGACACCGGACAGGGAGCTGACACAGGATTCTGAAACCATCGTGACACTGCACACCAAGGTTAGTAGATTCAGACTAGGGGACAGGGCTCCTCTCTGTTTTTATTGATGTTCCATTAAATGTGTGTGTGTGTGTGTGCACAGACACACACATATATGTATCATGCAAAGTGAAGTTTCTTTCTCCCCTCTGTCCCCTGTGTTTTATTTCTCCCCAGAGGCAACCCCGGGTGGCCGTTTCTTGTTTATCCTTCCAGAGACATTGCATGCCTTTATAGGTACCCCCCACCCTTTTCCCACAAGTCACAGTGCACACTTTTCTTTCACTTAACACTACGTTTGGAGGTACTTCCAGCTCGGAGCATTAAGCTCCCTCTGAAAAGGCCACTGAGTATCCCATTAGGTGGAGAGAACTTAATGGAATTAACCCTCCCATGCCCAGGGACACAAAGGCCGGTTTCAGTCTTTGCCCATCACAAGCAATGGCACCGCATGGCGCGTATGCCTTGAGAGAGAGGGGAGGAAGGAAGGAAAGAGGGCAAGAAAGAAGAAAGGGGGGGGGGAGAGGAAGGGAGGGAGGAAGAGAGAGAAGGAAAGAAGGAAGGAAAAGGGATCCACCTGTATGGCTTCAGAATGTATTTGACAAATATTTATTGGTGCATATTTTAAAGCTTCAGACATGTTGTTATAAACCCTAGGAGGCTCTTGCCCTTGGAGCCAATCTAACAATGAATCTCAACTCCCTGGAGGGAGGGCGGGGAGTAGGGGCTCTGCTCCCTGCACTTTGAACTTCCCACAGTGGCTGGGTTTTACTTAGAGGCACTCAACCACAGGCTTGGGCGACTCACAAATATGCATTTGGGCCAATGAGCGTTGTGAGTTAGTCGTGATATATTTAGAATGAGCCCTTTAGTGGTGCCCAGGGCCAGAGAGTAAATAGCTGCTTGCAGGGGCATTTAAAGTGAGCAGAGAAAGAGGCTGTAATTGCAGAGCTCAGGGAATGCTGTACTTGAGAGCTTTTCTGAAATGACATGCTATTTGACCCAATATTTTCCCCAAATGCAGAGGCCGCTTTGATCTCTGAGGCTAGCTGCGCTTTTGCACAATGACTGGCTGGTGGTGGTGCTCCGCCCTCAGAGGAACTGGCCCCAGAGGGCTAGAGGCTGATAAGCTAGGAGGCCTGGGCTGGGTGGAAGGCGTCTTGGGATTGAATTCTCCCACACCAGACAAGGATTGAGTGCGGATTGAGTGCAAGCAGATGATTTGTGAGAAGTTTCCTGGAAGCAGGAGGAGAGGAGTGGGGAAGGGAGAGAGAGGCATGGGAAGGAAGCCCAGTCGGGGTGTACCTGGGTGGGTACAGCTGGGACTCAGGCCGCCGGAGACCCCGGGGGCTGGCCCAGAACATGCTGTAGAGGCTGCTCACCTACGTGTGAGGAAGATGAGGTATTTATTCCACCAATATCCGTCCATCACTGGCTCCCTGGGAGAGGTGGGGGCTCGAGTTCCCCAGCCTGCCTTGCATGAGGCTGGGTTGAAAAGCTGTTGGGATGTCCTCTAAGAGTTTTATGGAAAACCTCCCAATTGATAAGTATTGGCAAAAGATCCCCATGTCTTTTAAATAAATGCTATAAGAGCCACACAAAACAAGTTGAATTCCGGGATGTGGCTTTGTGGACCTCCAGACTGTCACCACTGCTGGGCAGAGGGCAGTACCCCACTGCCCTCCCTCCAAGGGGCTGCATCCCAGACTGGGAGACCTCCAGACACACCAGAGTCAGAGGAATCAGAGAGCTCTGAGTGGCTGGCCATTTTCCTAACTTTGCAGCTCTTCATCTGCCCCTCTCCACCCCACTTAAAAACATTCTAATGGATCAGTCTGAACTGGAACAAGATCTGGATACTTGAGACTTACAGGGCTGGAACAGAATGGGAGCATTCTTTGGATTGAACTCAAATATCCTTTTGTGCGAGCCTCTGATTGAGGGTGGTGACAAGAATTACCCTGCAAGCAGCCGGGACAGTAGTTGTTTACAGGTTGTAATTTAGGTCCCATTAACAGCTCCTCACCCCCAAAAGCTTCACCCCCCACTTCCCCACTGGGGAAATAATGCACTATCACGACATCATTCTTCAGCCTATGACCCAGTGAGAAATTCCACCAAGTCAGAGCAGGCTGATAGTTTAGACCCTCCTCAGTTGCTAACACCTCAGTTTCAATGAGTTTTCCAGATTAAAACGGTATTGCTTTCTACTAACATCCTTGCAGATAAATGAGATGATGTTTGGGATTTGTTTCCGAGTAATACAAGAGGTGCAGAATGGGTCAGGTGTAGACAGAACAAGATTGGTCATGAACCGACCATAATTGAAGTCAGGTCACCATGGTCATATACTACCTTGGCATTTATTTACCATTTCCAATAATGAAATTGGGGGGGGGACTTTAAAACTTATTGTTTTGTTGGTGAGTGGATTAAATGCAAACACCACAGAATAAGAGCAGAACTGAATGATATGCTGAAGGCATTCAATACCTCAGAGTAGGTTTTATGGAATGAAGTCAGCCGACACCCCTCACTGCACATTTTGCTTTGGAGCCTAAAGTAACATTGACTATGATTTGGGAAGTAGCAAACTTCTAGAAGAGAACTTAGGTTTCTGTATTGGAGGATAAGCAAATATTCTTGGGAGACTCTTGGTGAAACGTAGCCTCAAAGTCAATTCTCACATGGTTCTAGAATCCCTTGGGAAACACAACACCCTCTAGGGCTGTGGGGTGCCGCAGCTAGCTCACGTCAACACTCAAGAGCTGATTGTCAACATCCCTTCTGAGTTCTATTTTCAGTAGCTTCAGTTTGGAAGGTTGAAATTGGTTACAGTGGGAGAATTTATGCCATAGTAGTTGGCAAATGCTACATCTTGGGACCTCTCTTTTGGGGAGCTAGTTGTTGGATGCATATCAGCACACCTCTGCTGTGGGGTCTCTTGTCTTGGGATGGCTTCACATATAGAGCTACCATCTTAAAGGTCTGTGGACACTTTCTGGAAATAGATTGATGTCAACACTCATTGGAGCTTTGGCAAAGGGAAGACTGACAGGAAAGGGGACACAGCAGATTGCCTTCATTTAACAAGGTGATGTGTTCAAATGAGCCCAACCCATGGTAGATACCTACTTCATGTCAACATACTTCTGTTGAGCAATACCAAAGAGCTGGGGCAGGTTCTGAAGGAAGTGATGTACATATTTGAAAAGGATGGTGATTAGTTTCATCTGGAGTGTTGTGTTAAGAAGGATTCTGAGGCCAGTCCGAGCTCAACAGGAAAGAGAAGAGTCATCTCTTGGTGATGCCAGGCATTTGCCACCCTTGACCTACTACTATGTGCCCTGTCCTCAGCTAGGTCTTTGCTCTCAAGTAGCTTAAATTCTTGCAACTAGTAAATATTTGTTCCTGTGTGCATTTGTTCATTTATCCATCCTTCCACCCATCCATCTACCCACCCATCTATCCACCCATCCATCCACCCACCCATATATCCACCCATCCATCCACCCATCCACCCATCCATCCACCCACTCATCTACCCACCCATCCATCCATCCATCCATTCACCCACCCATCCATTCTTCTCAGGCTACCTGGAATGAGTTTATCAGCAACTTCCTAAGAGGAAAGTGCAGGTATTTGAAGCAACCAGATACAATTAAAAAAATTCTTTTTGGGGCACCTGGGTGGCTCATTCAGTTAGGCATCCGACTTCAGCTCAGGTCTGATCTCGCTGTCTGTGGGTTTGAGCCCCGCATCAGGGTCTGTGCTGACAGCTCAGAGCCTGGAGCCTGCTTCAGATTCTGTGTCCCCCTGCCACCTCTCTGCCCCTCCCCCGCTTGTGCTCTGTCTTGTTTTGTCCGGAGACACAGAATCCAAAGCAGGCTCCAGGCTCTGAACTGTCAGCACAGAGTCCAATGTGGGGCTCGAACTCACGAACTGTGAGATCATGACCTGAGCCGAAGTCGGAAGTGTAACCAACTAAGCCACCCATGCACCCTGCAACCAGATACAATTTTAAAATCTGCTTTTTGATGGTTGTTCATCATCTACTTTCCCTTTTCCTGCAAATAATACATACCCACTTTTCTTTGGAGGGCCCCCTCCTTACCTCTCAGTGCACCTCTGATTCCAGGATGGTCAATCAGCACATCAAGGCTCTTGACCACAGTGATTGGTTCAAGTTAAACACCTGACCCAGGTTAGTCTAAGGAAAGCCCACCCTGGAAAACTACATTGGTAAAGAGGCCCACTTTTTTGGCTGAGATTGACTTGTTCTATCGGTGGCCATGTTTTTCTATTACATGAAGAGAACTAGCTTGAAAGTGCAGAGATAAAGGCAAAGATGAAAAATGAAGAGAATTGGAGCCTCATAATATTTTTGAGCACCCAGAACCTACTATTCCTGAAACCAATACC
Source organism: Panthera uncia (assembly GCF_023721935.1). Lineage (NCBI taxonomy): Eukaryota > Metazoa > Chordata > Mammalia > Carnivora > Felidae > Panthera > Panthera uncia. Next base: position 42,199,615 of record NW_026057578.1, on the reverse strand, counting down.
TCTAGATTTCTCAGGTGCACAAATCAATGAATTTGTTGTGTTGTTATTAAAGCTACTTAGAATTGGATTTCTGTATTGTTCTCAAAGAGTCCTAGTGATACCCTGCATTGATACCTCCAGAGGACCCAAAGCCATGTAGATGGTCATCACCCCTACCTAGTGAGTAATAAAGGTGGTTCGTCTCCAATTAGCCTGCTGTCTAGATAGTAGAGAAATTTTCACCAGTCCCTACAGGAAGACCATACATTGTGGGATTTCCTGGCTCTGATTTTTATAGGTGGAGGAGGCCTGCCATGCCCCAGATTCAGTGCTGGCTTTGTATGGGTGCAACACTAGCCACAACCACTGGCTGCCCAAAGGAAGTGTGCCAAGGAAGTGAGCTTCCTAGTCTGTAGCATATGTCCCTGGGGTAGAGTGTGAACAAGGCTTGAGAAAGCTCTCAGTGTTTGCTACTGGGTTTCCAACCCCAGAGAGATTCCAGGGAACAGACAAGGAGATGGGGTGTTTGGGAAGCTGAACAGGGGCCATAAATAAATGAGCAAAACAACATGATTTCAAGTGACTTCTAGGCCGGGTGGGAAAGCTAATTGTTTGCTTATCCCTAGCAGGTCTATTTGCTCTCTGAAATTTCCCATACCAGCTTCATTGCCCTTGGGGCCACACGATGCACAGTTCAAAGAGAGATGGGGTGCTGAGCCGAGAGGGACTCTGCGGGGCTGAGTTAGAATCTCTGGGTTTAAGGACTGATTCTATGTTGTGTGGCTTTGGCCAGCGAGCTTGCTGTGTCCTTCTCATTGAGGTGGGAGAGTGTTTTCCTCATTCCCATTGCTACCAGTCACACCCGCGCCTCATCCTTGCTTACCTGGATCATTCCATCACCCCCTAACTGGTTTCCTCCCCTCCACTCTGATCCCTTAGGGCTCTTCACACAGCAGCTGACCTGATCTTTCCTATATACACAGCCTGTTGTGCCAGGCTCCCATGGGAAGCCCTTCATCAGACTCTCAAACCACTTTGAAGAACTCCTTGATGGGACCTACAAAGGGCAACACAGACCTACCTTACGACCTAGTGGTTCCACTCCCGGGCATACGCTGTAGAGTGGTGCCACTCCCGGGCAACTCCCCCAACTGGAGCCACCCAACTGTCCATCCACAGGAGAATAGATAGGCATGTCACAGTAAGCTTACACAGTAGAATACTACATGGCCACACATGTATGACCTGCCCTACATGTGGCAAAATGAGTGAATCTTACAGAGACAATGTGGAGTGAATGAAGTCAGACGTAAGTGAGCCCGGAGTCCTATGACCTCATTTATTTGAAGATCAAAATTAGGCAAAGCAATCTTTGGCAATGTAAGCCAGACAGTAGTTATTTTCAGGGGCTATTGACTGGGAAGGGCACAGGGGAGCTCTCTAGGACACTGGAAATGTTCTGTGTCTTGCTCTGCTGGTGTTTTCATGAATGTATGCATATATAAAATATGTCGACCTGTACACTTTTGATGGTGCATTTTATTACGTGTCAATTATACCTCAATACAAAAGAAATAAAGATCCCTCCCATGGGTCCCGTGGCCCTGAGAATAAAACCCTCATTTCTCTGCATGGTCTGCCCCACACAGCTCCCCCCGCTCTAGGTGCCTTGGCCTTCTTTCTGTGAACTCCGTCCTGCCTCCTCCCACAATGCTTTCTGGGGCTTTGCACAACCGGCACCCACATGGCACCTCCTCTCCCCCAAGTGGCTCCTACCCCAGTTAATATGACCAGTTCTGCCATTTGAACCAAGTGAACAGGCACCCTCCCCTCTCCATGGTCCTCCCTGCAAAGCAAGGAGTGGATGGGGCCAAAGGAGGGCCCTCGTCCAGAGCCCAGGAGTGTATATAACTCTACGCACAAGGCCCCCCTGCCTGCTGCCAGGGCTGCACAGGGCTCTCTTCCTTGGGTGTCTTCTCCTGCACCTATGGAGAGGACAGGGTGGAAGGTAAGTGTACATCTGGGTTGTTCACGTGGCTGAAGGCCCCTTCAGAAGCAGGATAGAGCCTAGAGCAGGAAAGGAAAGGAGTGGGCTTAGGCCAGTGGCCCCCACTTGAACTCTTGTCTGGGGCCCATAAATATTAGGGGTGGGTCTCCTCTCTGTTGTCACAATTAGCAATCACCTTGTTTATTTCGTACTTGCTTTTTATCTGTCAGGGTTGTGAGGACAAGAGTGGGTTGCCAGCATCTAGCACAGTGCCTGACACATAGTGAATGTTCAATACGCACTCACTGACTGTGTCACTGAAAGCTGTCCCTCAACCCAGTGGCCTCTCTTGATGCTGTGAGGAGCACGGTGTGGTCATAGGGGGCTGAGCTGAACTAGTCTGAAGGGTGTCGTTGGCCTGGAGCATGGCAGCTCTGGCAGGCATATGAGAGCCAGCCCTGTCTTAGCGTTGCTTCACAGGGGCTCATGTCCCCCTTTCCTGGAGAGGCATGGCTCACCCACCCAGCACTGACTGGGGTGCACTGAGCTTCAACTGAGCATGTGCCTTGGCTTGACTGGAGGCTGGGGAGTTGAGTTCTGGGGTCATGAGTGGAGCTCCACGTGACTATCCTGGGGCAGGACACGTGTGGGAGGCAGCCCAGCTTTCAGGGTGGTTGCCTTACAGGGGGGCATTCAGGAGGCCTGCAGACAGTCTGCCCTCCTCCCCTCTCACACCTCCTCACCACTCATAAAGTCCAAGAGGCTAGCTGGGCCTGCTTTTGGCTTATTTAAAAATAGCAGATATATAACAACATGCATGTGGCCTAAGTGTGCAGCTTGCCACATTTTCACAAACTGCACACCCCCAGATCAAGAGCCATCACAATATTAGCCCCAGAGCCCTCCACGCCCTCAGAGCCTCTACCTTGTAAGGCAGCCACCATCATCAGACAGCAAGGATTCACTTTGCCCTCTTGTGCTTACATACTTGGGGTCACCCAGCATGTGCTCTGTGTTTAGCTTCTTTTGCTCAACATAGTGTCTGTGTGTATACTTGTAGATTCTTTATTCTTGCCGCTGTAGAGTATTCCATTGGATGGCATTTATTTGTTTACCCATCTGTTTACTTAGGATTATGATTATTATTTATTCAATTTATTTATCCATTTTACTGTTGATGGACATTTGGGTAGTTTCCAGTTTGGGGTGATTATGGCGCATGCTACTGTGGACCATCATTTATTTGTTTGTTTATTAATTAATTAATTAATTTAGAGGGAGAGAGAGAGTGAGAAAGAAAAAGAGAATCCCAAGTAGGCTCCACGCTGAGTGTCATAAGGCTCAATCCCATGACCCCAGGACCATGACCTGAGCCAAAATCAAGAGCTGGATGCTCAACCAATGGGGCCACCCAGGTGCCCCTGCTGTGAACCTTCTTGAACATGGCTCTTGCTTTTCTCTTCGGCATGTGGGAGACAACTGCAGGGCCATAGGATGAATGTGTGTCATAGGTCAACTTCCATAAATTCATAGAACCTGTTTTCTTGGGGGAGGGGTAACATGGTTTTCCCAAGCTTTGGTCCTTCTCATGCAGGATGCAAGGTGTCTGACTTGGTTGTGAAACAGTCTCATTTTCATTTTAAAGGAAGCTGCCACCTCCCCCCATACCATGATCACCAAAGAAACTGCCAGAGCCTGGATCACACATGAAGACATTCCTTCTTCCTCCCAACCCAGCCCCAGGCAGCACCTACTCCAAGGCTGGAGGGGATGGAAATCACAGTGATAGGGGAGGAGATCACCAAAGAAGGAGAGGAAAGGAGAGGGGGAGGGAGAATCAGCTGTAAAATAAAAAGGAGCAAAACCTGGGGGCTGTGAAGTGAAATCAAATAACTCTGGAAAAGTCTATAGCTTCAAACTGGTGACAGTTGTATCTCTCTACCAAACTGTTATGAGATATGGCTTCAATTTGAAAGCTTTCAGGACTCACCTCAAAATGACACCAGGGAAATGAGATAAGCAGGGTCCCAGGGCCATCTTCAGAGGAAGCAGGAGCTTTGTAGAGGAGGGAGGCCTTCTGGGGACTCACCAGGCCCTTCGCACCACCTACAGTGGCCCTCCAGCAGCAGCGGGAGACTCCAGTGCTTCAGGGCAGGTGGGGTGGAAAGAGTGTGGCACGCTTCTTCAGGACACAGCAGAGGGACCCTCCTCCTTCTCTCTCAATGTCAGTCTTACCTGGGGCTGGGCACAGTCCCAGATGCTAGGCTTTTCAGAGAGGGAAGGACCATGACAGGCAGGTGAGTGATGCACTTGGCTTGGGTGCAACATTTAAAGAAACACCAAGAAACTCAGTAATCGGGATCAAAAATACTTTAACATGCTATTCTTTTTAAAGTTTATTTATTTATTTTGAGTCAGAGACAAGGAGAAGGAGAAAGAGAGAGAGAGAGAGAGAGAGAGAGAGAGAACAAGTGGAGAAGGGCCAGAGAGAGAGGGAGAGACAGGGAGAATCCCAAGCAGACTCTGCACTGACAGCATGGAGCCCGAAGCGGGGCTCGATCTCCCGAACCATGAGATCACCATCCAAGCTGAAACCAAGAGTCAGACGCTTAACCAATTGTGCCACCCAGACATCCCTAACATGCTACTTTTTATTAAAAAACAAAAGTAACTCCAAAAATCCATGATGAACAAATTGTCAAAATTTCAAATGAAGATATGACCTAATCTTCTGTTGCCTGACCCCGTCTCACTTACCTGTCCCTAGTCCTTACCCTGGTTCCAATAAAGCATCATTTACAAAGCCAGGCAACTGGCAGGAAGACCACAGTTTGCCAATTTGCTTTTAGAAAATTATTGGGTGAGGCTGACCATCTCCTTTCATGAATCCATCAGTCTGTTGGGTCTCTGGGCGTGACAAGAGACCAGGGCTCCAGGTGTTGTGGACTTTGAGATTAGCAGACAGGAAACAGAGGACAATGAGGCACTCATCTATGGGTGGCTGACTGCCTAGGTTGGGGGTGGTGGCAAGATGACCAACGGTCTGCCAAAACACACACATACCTCATTTTATTGTGCTTCACAGATACTGTGTTGTTTTTTTTTTTTTTTTACAAATTGAAAGTCTGTGGCAATCCTGTGTCGAGCAACTATTTTAGCGCCATTTTTTCCAACAGCATTTGCTCACGTGGTGTCTCTTTGTCACTTTTTTGGTAATTCTTGCAATATTTTAAACTTTTTCATTGTTGTTGTATTTGTTGTGGTGATTTGCTACCAGTGATTACAACTCACTGAAAGCTCTGTTGATGGTTAGCATTTTTAGTAATAAAATACTTTTTAATTGAGGCATGTACATTGTTTTTTAGATACAACGCTATTGCACACTTAATATTTTGCACACTTTACACAGTAGAGTGTAAACATAACTTTTATATGTGCTAGGAAACCCCAAAATTCATTTGACTCACTTTACTGTGACATTCATTTTTTGAGGTGGTCTGGAGCCAAACCAGCATTAATCTCTGAGGTATATTCCCTATGTTCTTCCTTACATAGTATAAAGTCATGGCTGAGAAGCAGTTATCCAGCCAGGGACTTCATTTCCCACAACCCCTTATATTCTGGAAAGGTCATGTGAGCAGTCCCCACCAATGAGAATGCGACTAGAAGTGAGGTGGCTAAGAAGTGGGTGTGTTTTCTCTCTCTCTTTCCCATCTTCCTGGCTGAATGTCAAGGACTCTGAGGCAGGGAGAGGTGGAGCCACAAGATGGAAAGAGGATTTAGATCCCCAAATTAACATGTGGAAAGCAACCTCAACTTCAAACACACACACTGCACTTTCAAGTGAGCCAGAAAAATCTTGTACTGTGTAACCTACTGTGTTGCAGGGGTTTATTTGTTATGGCAGCTAGCATGACCCTAACTTGCAGAAGAAGTCATCAAAAGTTTGAGTAACCCCAGGAAGGAGGTCACAGAGGAGGCTGGCTGAACAGGCTCCCAGGCTTGGGTGGGATTTGGGTTGGAGTCCAGCAGATATTACAGGTTGGGAGGTGAGAAGAGCAAAGGAAAGCAGGAGCTTTGTGGGCCTTTCAATGGTCTCATTTGAACCCTCAAAGTTGGCAGTAAACTTGGAGGGGGCATCTAATGATTGAGTCTACAAATCCTTCCCACTTTGATAAAATTTCCCTTCTCTACTGCCAGTCATGATGGCCCACCTCCTGGTCCCCACTGAGTCCACCATTACCTTCCTCCAGGACTTTATAAACTACAACTAGGGGCACCTGGGTGGCTCAGTCAGTTAAGCATCTGACCCTTGATTTCGGTTCAAGTCATGATCTTAGGGTGTGTGAAATCCACATGATCAGTGTGGAGCCTGCTTGGGATTCTCTATGCATCCCCTTCCCTGCTCGTGCATGTCCTGCCCTGTCTCTCTCTCTCTAAATAAACATAAAAAACCAACCCTGCAACTTAAAGATCAGACCCTCTGTTTCTGGATGCCATGGGTGTAAGGGCTAGAGGCAACCATGTTCCCCACATTGTGAAAGTTGAAGTCTGTGTTCAGAGGGAATAAAGCTGCTAGGCAGAGAGAGAGACAGAGACAGAGACAGAGAGACAGAGACAGAGAGAGAGTAGTGATGGATTGGATTATGGATTCCAGCTGCCCGAGACCCAGACTCTTTCCTGCTCTTCCTGCACTAACTTGAGACACCTCAGAAATGACTCCTTCCAACAAATTCCTGCTCTGGGCCAGGCAAGCTCTAACTGGGTTTCCTGTCATGTGCACACCATTGATTCCAATGAGACCAAATCCACCAAGCCCAAATATTTATGCAGCACCTACTAGGTACAACACAGTGTGATCAGCTTTTTGTGGCTTTGAGAGAGGCTGTGAGAGGGGATGCCTCAGGAAGATATAGAAGGGATGGGACTCTGAGAAGTGGGTCAGGACCTTCTGCTCTGGTTAGAAAAAAAGAGAGATGAAGAGAGAGAGAAAGAATCCCATCCATAGTTCTCTCTTTAAGGACACCACAAATTTGGCTTTCTCCCTCCTTTCTCCCCAATCTCCTCTCTGATCTGATGGGTGATTTACACCCATGATCATCTTCTGAACCCTAGAAGCAACAATGCCCTGCTATGCCAGCCTCAGCTGATGGAAGATGGGGCACCTGAAAATGTGGAGCCTTGCAGGGAACACAAATATTAGAATTACACGTGTTGCTTTCCTTTCCAAAAGATTAAGCTCAGAAATGAACAGACATTTAACCAAAGAGGATACACAGATGGCAAATAAACACATGAAAAGATGCTCAATATCTTTAGCCATTAGGGAAATGCAAGTTAAAATCACAATGAGATATCATTATATACCTATCAGAATGACTAAAATAAGAAATTGTAATGAGGCCAAATGCTGGTGAGGCTACAGAGTAACTGGATCCCTCATTCACAGCTAGTGGGATGTGTTATGGTGCAGCCATGCTAGACGAGAGTTTGTCAGTTCTGTTTCTTTCTTTCTTTCTTTCTTTCTTTCTTTCTTTCTTTCTCTTTCTTTCTTTTCTTTCTTTTTCCTTCCTTCTTTCTTTCTCTCTTTTTTTTTTTTGAGAGAAAGAGAGAGAGAGAGAGAGAACACAAGCACAAGCAGGGGAGAGGCAGAGAGAGAGGGGGGAGAGAGAATCCCAAGCAGACTCCATGCCCAGCAGGGTGCCCAATGCAGGGCTCCATCTCATGACCTGAGCTGAAATCCAGAGTTGGAGGTTCAACCAACTGAGCAACCCAGGAACCCTTGGCAGTTTCTTTTAAAAGCTAAACGTGAGGGGTGTCTGGGTGCCTCAGTCTGTTAGGCAACTGACTTTGATTAAGGTCATGATCTTGTGGTTTGTGAGTTCAAGCCCCGCCTCAGGCTCTGTGCTGACAGCTCAGAGCCTGGATCCTGCTTCAGATTCTGTGTCTCTCTCTCTACTCCTTCCCTGCTCACACTCTGTCTCTCTCTCTCAAAAATAATAAACACAAACATTTTTAAAAATAAACAAATAAAAGTGAAACATGTAACTACCATACATCCCAGCAATGCACTCCTAGGCATTTATCCCAGGGAAATGAATACTTTTGTCCACACAAAAACCTATATATAAATAGTCATAGCAGCTTTATTTATAATAGCCAAAAACTGGAATCAGCCCAGGTATCCTTCAATAGGTGAATGGTCAAAAACAAAACAAAACAAACAAACAAAAAAAACAACTATGATACATCTCTGCCATGGAATAAAGGGATGAACTATTGATACGTGCAATTTGGATGGATCTCCAGGAAATTATGTTGGGCAAAAACAAAACAAAAACAAACACAAAAATTCCCCAAAAGGTTATATACTGTATGATTCCATTTATATAACATTTTTGAAATGATGAAATTTTAGAAATGAACAACTAATAAGTGGTGACCAGGAGCTAAGGAAGGGATGTAGGTGGGAGGGCAGGGAGTATGGCTATACAAGGACAATGACGAAGGACCCTTGTAGTGATGGAAATGTTATGTATCTTGACTATCTCAATGTCAATATTTTGGTTGTGCTATTGCACTGTTTTACAAGATGTTGCCATTGGGGGAAACTGAGTAAAGGGTACAAAGGATATCTCTGTTACTTCTTACAACTTTATATGGTTTTAAAATCATCTCAAAATGTGGTGTATACATACATATATATATCTTATATATATATATATATATATATATATATGCGCGCGCACACACACACACACACAATGGAGTATTACTTGGCAATCAAAAAGAATGAAATCTTGCCATTTG
>NW_026057578.1:42180677-42190439 GCF_023721935.1 Panthera uncia | reverse complement strand
TATATATATATATATATATAATATAAAATAATTAAAAAACAGGGAGGGGGACAAAACATAAGAGATTCTTAAATATAGAGAACAAACAGAGGGTTACTGGAGGGGTTGTGGGGGAGGATGGGCTAAATGGGTAAGGGGCCCTAAAGAATCTACTCCTGAAATCACTGTTGCACTATATGCCAACTAACTTGGATGTAAATTAAAAAATAAATAAATTATTAAATGTGAAAAAAATAAAATCATCTCAAAATATAAAGTTTAATTTTAAAAAACCCTACCTGAATGTATTGGAGAGTGAACAAAAGCAGGCAGATACAGGAAGGGGCTATGCACTTGGAATAAAGGAATGGCATTTCTTATTTATATTTTTTATTTCTATGGCTTTCACCTGAAGGCAGTTCCCAGCCTGAACTACATAGGGTAGCTAAAACTCCAGTAGAAAATCTGCAGTCTTTCTGGCTGAAAGAACCAGAAGACAGGGTCTGGGCAAGTATAGCTGTTAAGAGGGAGAGGAGAACCCCAGAAAAGAGAGGATTGGCCCCATATTCTGTGTACTAACTCTGTCCACATCTCTGGCTGATCCCTGAACCATGCATGTATGGAAAAGACTTCCAACAGCCCAGCCAAAGCCAGGAGAACTGAACTGAGATTTGAATAACTTCCCAAAAGGCAGAGTCTGCAGTTTGAGTCTGGGCAAGTTTACTGCTTTATAAAACAAGTAAGCAAACAGACAAATAAGCATCAATATTCTTCAGAGGAATATAACAGAATCCAGAATCTCCACAAAACAGCATCCACAATACCTAGAACAGAATCCAAGATGGACATAGGGAATCCAAGAATTGTCCTTGATTCTTCCCTGTCTCTTGCTTTCTATAATCAACCCATTAGTGAGAGCTGTCTGCTCTACCTCAGAAACACAGCCTCGTTTCATCTGCTTCTCACCATCTCCAATATGACCTCCTTGTCCCAGCCACCATCATCTCTGACCTGGATTACTACCATGGCTCCTCACTGGTGTTCCTGCTTCCTCTCTTGTTCCTCTGTAATTCATTCCTTACACAGCAGTCAGAACCAACTTTTTAATGTATATATCATGTCACTTACTCTTAGGATGTAATCCAGCCTCCTCATCATGGTCCATAAGGTCCTGCTGGACTGACCCAACCTATCTCTTTGGCCTCGGCTCCTCCATTCATATCCTTCCTTAACCACATTCCACTTTCACTGGCTTCTGTCTGCTCTTTTAGTATCCTTAGCACCTTTTTACTTGCTGTTCCTGTTCTTTCTGTTATCATTCAACTTTCAGTCCAAATATCAGCTCCTATGATAGACCTTCCCTGGACCTATCACCCCCCAATGTAGCCTGACAATCACTGTTATATTCCGTGGTTTTATTTTTCTGAATCTTTGAGTTACTGACTATTTGTTTACATTATCTGTCTTTCCCAGGTGGCACGTTAGCCCCACATAGGACTTTGCCTATCTTGTTTATTGCTTATCTGCAGTGCCTGGAATAGCACCTAATACACAATAGGTTCTTATCCCAGATAATTCTTATCCATTATGCAGAATGGCCTTCCCATAAACAATGCCATTTAATTATGCCCACAGAATCAGACAGGACCCCTCAGGGACAGCTTGTCTCTGTCACAATGTCTGGGGCCTCAGCAGGGAAGACTAGAGTGGCTGGGAGTATCTCAAAAGGCTGAGATGCGGTTAGACAATCTACTTCCAAGAGGTCATCCTCAGTCATGTACCTGATGCCTGGGTTGGAATAGTTGGGAGGTGGGGCTCACCCGAGAAGGTTTGGTGGAGCCCCACCTGGTAATCTCAGGGTCATCAGATTCTTTATATGGTGGTTTAGCTTTACGTGAACTGGGCTAAAGCTTTGTAGCCTCAGAAGTCACAAAGCAGAGCTTCTACCACATTCTGTTGGTCAAAGCTGTTAAATATGGGATTCTACATGCCTATGTTAATGGGAAGAATGTAAAATAATTTGTAGCTGTTAAACAAAACTACAACAGTTCTTAATAAATATTTGTTGGCTGAATGAATGAATGAATGAATGAATCTTTATTAGGATATCCCTAGGTGATTGGTCTCATGTATCAGCCATTGAAGTCAAAGCCAATACTGAAGTATCTCTCCAAAGGATGACACTTAGATAAATGCATTTTCCCCCATGTCAACTCAATTAGAGGGTCCTTTCTGTTGCCTGCTCTGCTTCTTGCCTACATTCACAAATTGGTGAGTGAGGACATGCGTCACTGAGTTGAATTTTCTAACACCTTGCCTTCCTTCTCAAGCCACTGACGGCAGGTGCTGGACCTGACAGGAGCAATGCAGTGCACGGTGGCTCTCCCAGGCTGGATGTGGACATGCCATTCTAGATCACTTCACGTGATGTGAAGAGTTGAAAGGTATGGATCCTGCCCACCCCTGCCCACCATCATAAGAGTTTAAAACCAGAAGAACTTTGAGCCTGGAATTGGACCGAGAGATGGTGTGCATGATCATATGCAATGTAAGCAGTTGCGAGCACTCTTCCAGAAGATGGTAAAAGAACAGAGAGAAGGCTTCCTCCCAAAAGCTAGTTAAACGATGGAGGTCGATACACAAACACATGTGTATTAATAAAACCCATCAAACATGTCTTCGAACTGAAAGATGAAGGGCCTCCAGCATCAAAGCTTCCCAAGGGGCCCTGGGTGAGGCAAGCTTCTGGTCTGTGTGCTTCTTAATCATTTCCCTCTCCTTCACCTCCTCTTCCCTCCCTAGTGCACCCCAATCTTCCTGTGGGAGTCCCCAATGAAGAGACCCCACTAAGATTACCAGTGGTGTCCTTGTGACCATACCTCATGGGCACTTGTTGGTAATTTTCTTGCTTGGCCTCTGAAGAATTGATGCTGCCTTTTGGACCTTCTCTCCTCTCTCGATGGCCTATGGAACTATTCTTGCAATGTCCCCACCATACCTCTGACTGCTCCTTCTTGGTTGTCTGAGTGTGTCCCTCTACACCCTCTTGCTCTTAAACCCTTGCAGTTCCCCCCACTTATGTCCCACCTTCTATTCTTTTCTTGCCATCCTCTCCTCCACCTGTGCCTTCAACCTGTATCCTGGTGACCCCCAAGGCTCATCTCTTGCCCCAGTTTTCTTCCTGACTCCAGAACCACAGGGCCATTAGCTTATGAGACTTTGGCCCTCAGACACTGCACAGACACCTCCAGTTCAATGTGTCCAGAATAGAACTTGTCAGCTTCTCCTACAAACCCGTTTCTTGCTCCACTCCACTCCTCCACCTCCAATCAGTCCCCAAGTCCTGGGAAGGAGGGCAGTGGCTTACAGAATATCTCCTAAATCTCTCTCCTAGGTTTCATGCCCTAACACTGTCCTAGCTGAGACCTTGCCATTTCTTACCTGGATTCCTGCAATCACCTCCGATCCCACCTTCCCTCTCTCTGCCTTCTCTGTGCCGTGGTCATAGTGACATGGCCTCCCTGCTTAAACCTTCCAGAGTCTCCCATCAAGGTCAGAATAAATTCAAAGATGCAGGAGTAACACATGAGGTATTGCCTGATTTGGCCCCACCTCACCTTAGCTGCAATAAGGCTCCATGTCCAAGCTCCTCCACTTACTGGCTGTGTGACTTTGGGCAAATAACTTAACCTCTCTGTGTCTTATTCTCTCCATATACAAAGCAAACAATGATTCTAACGTCTGTTATGACAATGCAATGAAAAATGCACATGGGTGCTTAATACTGTGCCTGGCATATAGTGGACTGTCATTGACACTCTCATCTTTGCAGAGAAGTCGCCATCCCCACACTCCAGATACACCATGGCCCCAAACTCCAAGGATCTCTTGTTATTCCCCCCGCATGGGTCAGCCTGTTACCTCTTCCTCTGCCTGAAATTCCCTTCCTCTTCTTTCCCCACCTTCTTCCCAGGCTTCTCCTTCTTGAGACCCCACTCAGGGATCACACTTTTCTGAAACCTTCCTCCCCTTCCTTCATCCTCCGATCATGGCTGGGCTCTCTAAGCATTGTTTAGCTCACCAGCGGTAGCAAATTCCTCACTGGAAGGCAGATTACAGTTACCAACATGCTTTGCCCTGCACAGTGTCTTTCAAACTCTTTGAATTTGTTACAACATTAAAAAGTTGGGAGACCTCATGTGAAAATCTAGATTTCTGGCAACTCCTGAAAAGACATGTACAAGAATGTTCTCAGTAGTATTATTTGCAATAGTTAATAAACAAATTAGTCTATTTGTACAATGAAGTACTACACAGCAGCCATTGCTGTGTAGCTGCAATATTATACGTGAACCATACATGAATAGCACACGTGAATCCCACGTAGCACGGAAAGAGCTGGGCACAGAAGTGTACATATGGCAGATACCCATTATATCAAGTTCAAGAATAGCCTAAACAACGTCTGCACTTGATGTCAGCACGACAGATATAGGGGAGGTAAACCTGCTTAAAAGGGGCATGAGGGGCCTCTGAGCTGGTGGCAATATTCTGTTGTTGATCTGGGCGGTGGTCACCTGGTGGTATTCTATTTCTGAAAACTCTCCGAGCGGCTAGTTTATGACTTGTGCACCTCTCTGTGTGTCTATTACACTTGACCAAAAAATTCTGTAAAAGATCATGTTGCATAACTTGATCACCCATCATATTCATAAGACTTTGCTCTAAATAACTTCATTCTTCCTAAAATTCAAACGGACTTTCAGAAGACAGAGATTCGCCATGTTGAGAATAAGAAAACATTTTGGGCATTGGTAGCCTTTCTGATGGATGAATCCAGAAATGCTCTGAGCCAGTAGTGGGTGCCCCCCTACCCCCCAGTGGCTGTGTCCCCAGGGGCCTGGGGAGGGCGAATTAGGAGGGAAAGCTCTTTGGGCCTTGAGGTGGGCCTGTCTGCTGGTGAAGGTGACTTAGGAAGGGCTCTGGTTCTGAATTTGCTTCCTTGACGCAGGCCTAACTCTAAGACTATTAAATATGGGTCATTTGTCCATTAACTTATGGACCCTTTAAAAACACTGCTGTGTGGGTTTGAGAATTTTGATCTTCTGCCTTACAGTGCAAACCCCAGGAGGCTGGCCGGAAATGTCCCATGATGGGAGGCTCCTGAGGACTCCCTGCTGCTTGGCCAGACAGGGCCAGAGAAGGGATTTCCCAGCTTCTTGGCTTCCCATGGGTTTTCCCCTCCTGACCCCCACTGTGGCAGTGTGGGCTGTGCAGAAACCGCCCTCTCTGTGGAGGCCTGTGGCCACCCTCCCTCCTTGGCATGGAAAGCCTGCTCCCTGGGAAATGCTAGTGTAGTCCCAGTGCTCCGTGTGTCCCAGAAGCAGCTCAGGGGCCACAGGCTGGCTGGGCCACTGGTGGGCTCTTTGCTGGGTGGGCCCTGAGAAGGTCTGCCCTCCTTCCGGAAACAAATCTTTGTTCTGCCCAGTCACAAGCGGGCTTATCTATCAGGGTCAACCTCTTCCAGGTTTCACTGTAGGGCGGAACAAACCGTCCTGGAGGCAGCCACCTGTCGAGTTTGCTCCAGAGCTGAGTCAAGGAGGAACCGCCAACTAGGACTTGGTTCAAAGACCAGAGCCTGCAGCTGCCTCCAGCGAGAAGGGCTGGGTGGGCCACAGGGTTTGTAAGGAGGGCTCTTAGGGCGAGCCATCAGCACAAGCCAACGCAGATTTATTGAGGCCTACCTCACCGTTAGTGAAAGGCCCGGCACCAGGCCAGGTTCTAACGGTTGATTCTGTGGGTTGGAATAATGAATGAGGGGCACCTGGGTGGCTCAGTCGGTTGAGCATACGACTTCAGCTCAGGGCATGATCTCACAGTTTGCAAGTTCGAGCCCCACATCGGCCTCTGTGCTGACAGCTCAGAGCCTGGAGCCTGCGTCCAATTCTGTGTCTCCTGCTCTCTCTGTCCCTCTCCCCCTCACGCTCTCTTTCTCTCAAAATTAAATAAACGTTAAAAAAAATTTTTAAAAAAGAAATAACGAATGAAATAACTAAATTATGCAGTATAATAAAAGGCAATGAATGCTACTGAGAAAAATTAAAGCTGGTAGAGGAGATAGGGAATGCTGAGGGTGGCATTTTTTTTATGTTTGTTTATTTTGAGAGAGAAGGAGACAGAATCACAAGCAGGCTCTGTGCTGTCAGTGCAGAGCCCAATGTGGGGCCCAATCTCATAAACCATGAGATGGTGACCTGAACCAAAATCAAAAGTCTGATGCTTAACTGACTGAGCCACTCAGGCACCCAGGGGGTAGCATGTGTAACGAGAGAGTCTGGCTGAGAAAGTGTTTTGTAAGCAGAGCCTTGAAGTAGGTGAGTGAGCTATGCAGAGACCAGGGAAGGGTATTCCAGGCACAGGGAACAGCCATTGCAAGGTCACTGAGCTCCCTGCTAGGAAGTGGGTCTGGGTGTTTACGGGCCAACAAGGAGGCCAGAGTGGCTGGAGTAGAGAGAGCCAGTGGGCAGAGAAGAAGCAGTCAGGGAGGGCTGTGTAGGGTCTCCTGGGCCACTGTGAAGAATTTGCTTTTACTCTGAGTGAGATGTGGTCAAACTAACTCAAAGCCACATTTAGCAGATTGATTTAGCCTTCTAGAAACTAGCATTTGCATTAAGAATCAAAAGTCCTAAAAACCTCCCTGTTTTTTCACCCATTTAGACTTGTTTCTAAGCATCTTCCTTAAGGGAAGAATGAGAAATATTATCCATATTTACAGTTACAGCTCCATTCATTCATTCAGTAAAAAGTATATAGCTACCCATAAAAGCTTTGTTTATAATGCTGAAAAAATCCAGCAAACACCTGAAAGTCCAAAACTAGGGACACAATTCAACACATTATTGCACATAAATTTGATGAATTGCTATAGAACTGGTAAAAACTATTTTTCAAAGACTGATGGGGGAAAACAAGACATATAAAAGAAACAGGGTAACTGATGTTTGATAGGATCTCAATTCGTTTTTTAAAATGTACACATGTACATGGTAAACACAGACTCATGGACACAGTAACTATGGACACATGTACATGTTGCAACACGGATGAGCCTTGAACACATTATGCTAAGTGAAAGAAGCTAGTCGCCAAAGACTGCATATTGTATGATTCCATTTACTTGAAATGTTCAGAATAGGCAAGTCCATAGAGACAGAAAGTAAACTAATGATTTCCAGGGGCTGGGCAGGAGGGGCTGGGGGTGATGGTCAATTACTAACAGGGCTTCTTTTGAGGGGGTGATAAAAATATTCTGAAATTAAATAGTGGTGATGGTTTGCACAATTCTGTGAGTATACTAAAAACCCCTGAATTGTACACTTTAAAAGGGCGAATTTTATGATATGTGAAATATATTTCAATAAAGCTGTTATTAACAAATGTATACCTATGCCATTGGAGAAAGACTGGAAGGAAATAAAATATTGGATGGTAGTTTTTTTGCAGGGAAGTTATCACTTTTCTCCTATATCTCAGTGATGGTAGCAAGTTTGCAGAATGACAAAGAAAAGGGACAAGTATGGCACGGAACAGAGCCTATTTGGGGACTTTCTGCAAGTCTCACCCACCTCCTGACAAGGATTCCTATGGCAGTGATGTGTGATGTTTGCCCCACTTTTCCACTGTCCCCTCTTCTAGCAGACAGCGCTGCTGGCCCCTTTGGGATTGGGCGGGACTACATGACTAGTTCTGGCCAACGACTGTTAGTGAAAGTGACATGTCACTTCTGAGCTGGAGCATGTAATTGCCTGCGTGAGCCATCCCCAGGGCTCCTTCTGCTGAAGCAAACTTTGAACGTTCAGGATGGGGGCTGCTCTGTCAGCCTGGCTCCTAGTCATGATAACACGGAGCGCTCCCAGCAGACCCGAGATGGGCATGCGAGGTGAGTGGGACCTTCCTTTGGGAAGCTTTGTGGTGTTTTTTGTTTTTTGTTTTTTGTTTTTTTGTCACAGCACAACCTAGCTGGTACCGACGAATGTGTGTAAACCATGTGATCTGAAGAGACGCCGCTGCCATTAGCCCTCTGCAGCTGCTGTCCAGACCGAAACAATGCAATGACTACCCATCACACTGCAGTCCAGTGTCCTACCTTCTTTTATGTTCAAAGTGCCTTTATGTTTATTTTTGAGCTCTCTTTATAGCCAAGATGGGAGATAGGAGAATCATATATTCTCACTGCACAGGCAAGTCAAGTGATTTGTCTCTGGTTCCCAGACTCATTCAGTGGCACTGTCCAGTGCGCCGGCCGCAGCGGCCCCTCAGTCTGGTCCAAAAAGATCCAGTTACTGGGCCAGGTTAAGCAATACAACAGCATAGCTTGTTCAATAAAGTTTGTCTTTAAAACAAACCAGAGACTTGACTGTAGAGGAAAAACCACAGCACAGCAAAGAAGCGTCTGGGAGAAATAGGCAAGAATGGGTCTATGAAGATAACTACTTACTTATATTTCTCCAAGGTGAACTTGATCTTAGGAAAGAAGGGAGAGAATTAGAAAATAGGGGGGTTGAGAAAGGGGATCTCCAAGTCTCCAAGCCAAAGAATTTGAAGAGGAGTTTCCCCCCTGCCTAGAGCGACAGCTCGTGACGTGAGGCCAGTGACATGGGAGGCTCCAGGGGTGGTAGTGGCCGCACAGAATGTGTCCCAAGGCCCTCAGCCCACGCTTCTCTCCTCAGTCTCCCTCATCCCTTCTAATGCCCATCTGTCCCTGGCACCCAGTCCCCAAGGGTGGCTCAGCAGGCAGCCGGCACAGTTTTAACATCACGCAGACCTGGACTGAAACAACTTGCAGCATCAATGTGGCCATGGCACTCGAATCCTTTGATCCTCAGTTTTCTCATCTGTAAGACAGAGAAAGTACCTGGCTCACCCCAGGAGGACTTGGGGTACTACAGCAAAGTAGCTGGTACAGTGTGTTCGGTCAATCATTCTTATTTCTGCATTTCTGTATTTAGAGCAGCAAACATTAAAAATTATATATATATATATATATATATACACACACACATATATACACTCATGTATATACACATATATGCATATACACTCACATATATACAGATACATGTATACACACATTTATATACACAAACACACATATACACATGTGTACATGTATGTATATAGATACACATACACATATGTGTGTAGATACACATACATATATGTGTGTGTACACATATATACATACATGTATATACACATATACTTATGTATATAGATATATACTCACATATATACATACATATGCATGTATAAACACATATACACACACACATATATACACACATACATATATATACCCATATTTCCCAAAACACTTGCTAAAAGGTTTATCTCCACGAGTCAGCATTCTTCCAGAAGTTTCCCAGAGTAAATCACCCTGGCCTCCCACAACTGGTCACACGATTGACAACTCTTGTCTTGCCCTCTGAGATTGTCATAGTTTCATCTTACATTCTTCCACACCGAGCCATACTCTTTACCAAATACTCTGTTCAAAGTTTAGCTTCCATTATTTCCCCACTCTGCCCCCACCACAGTTGCTTGGCTTTTGGTATGAGCCATGGGATCCCTCTCATCACCATTACCACTCAGGGTGCCCTCTAAAAAATAAGTGGGGCTTCCCACTTTATACCTGGAGGTGCTCCACACTGAAGCTTCACGTGGGAATTCTAGCAGTTAGCTATAGCTGCATACACAAAACATAGTGGCTTAAAACAATAGGGT
>NW_026057578.1:42161717-42180667 GCF_023721935.1 Panthera uncia | reverse complement strand
TAGCTATAGCTGCATACACAAAACATAGTGGCTTAAAACAATAGGGTTTATTTATATGAGTTTGTGGGGTAGTTAGGTGCTTTTCCAGCTCTGGGCCAGGCATGGCCAATCTCAGCTGGACTCACTCATGGATCTGAGGTCAGCTGATGGGTTGGCTGGTCCAGGATGGCCTCACTCCTATGGCTGGCTCTTGGCCAGCTGTTGGCCGAGGCAATGGAGACAGCTGGGCCATGTGTGTCTCATCCTCTAGCAAGCTAGCACAGGCTTGTTCACATGGTCGTCGCAGGCATAAAAGAGAGCAAGCAGAAACCTAGGCTCACAACTGTCACGGTGTCACATCCGCCATATTCTTTTGGCCAAAGCAAGTCATGAGGTTAGTCCAGATCCAATAGGAAGGGAGGGAGACTGCCTCTTGGCAGGAGGAGCTGCAAAGTTGTGTGAAGGGTGTGGATATGAGGAAGAGTAAAGTGTTGTTGGTTGTAGTAACCAGTTACTACAGGATCTTTCTCAGGTGCAGGGAGCAGGGCTGCCCTATTCTGAGTTAAGCACCAATGGGGTTCCAGTCCCCAATGGCTGCTGCTGAGCACTAACTTTCCTAGGACAGAGAGCCTGCAGTGACTCTACAGGTTACCACAACTCACTCTGTCTGGGCCAGTTGGGTTTGTGTTTCCCCTCATAGCTCTTTCTCCCTCACCTTCTTCCCCCTGCACACTCCCCACCGCCTTCCCTGTCCATAGATTATTCAATCCGGACCTCCCCCTTTAACACTAAAGCTCAAATGTCACCTCTTCCTGGAAGACTTCCCTGACTACTCTCATCCATCCCTTCCTCTCCTTTGTCCACACACAGTCAGTGCTGCACATTTTAAACCTTAGGTTTTTAGAGCCACCATGCATGAAGCTCTAATCAGGTGCCAGGAATGTTGATCTTCCTGGTGCTTGAGTAGATACTATTATTATCATCATTTTACAGATGGGTAGCTAGGTTGACAGGGTGACTTTCCAAAGGACTTCCAAGGGGTGGTGAGGGATGGATTCTGTTTTCAAAGTCAGGCCTGTCCTACTCCACCACCTAGCAGAAGCTACGGGTGCCCTGCTCCCTGTGTGCCCTCACCTTCACCACTTCAGTGCACACAGTGGCCCAGCTTCCAGCTGCCAGTGCCTGCATCTCTGCCTGACCTCCTTCTCATGAGGTTCACTTTCCCCACATGGGAGGTTCAAGAGCTGAGGGATTAACTTCCTGCAGGAGCAGTCCTCAACAAATGGCTAATAGGAGCAGGTGTTTAGCTACCCCAGGGTGGGGTGACTGAATGTATGTCCTATGCTGGCTCCCGGGCAGGACTGAGGTCCCATTGTCCACAGTGCTAGAGATGGAGCACCTTTCTTGGCTTCTTTCCCCTTCCTGCCACACTGCCCACTGCCCTACTGACATTTCCTGGGAACATTCGTGAACACACTACTTTCCCTAAGACCCTTGTATCAGGGGATACTTCCGGGATGGCGCAAGCTAAGATATACCTGCTAACACCTTAGCTGTTTTCTCCCCCTTCTCTTAATCATCTCTTGTTAAGCTGTAAGCTACTTGAAGCCAGAGAAACTTGTGCTTATTCCCTTGGCCTTTCCTCAGCACCTAACCATGCTCAGAGCCTTAGACGCTCTGCAAATACTAACTGAAATCATTTATTGATTCACAGATACCCTCAGACTACAGATTTGGGGACAAGAGTCAATATCTGACCCCTCTTCCTTGCAGATGGTTTGGCTTCTGTTTAAGATGCTGGTCAAATCCATCATAATTGGTAAATGTTCTTAGGTATGAATCTTCTCCCAAATCTTTGGAACAACTGTCCTGCCAAGTAGAAGATGAGCCTTTGACGTGGCTGAGGACATACACGCATGCTCACCTCTCTTGAGTGTCCTTGAACATGCCTTTGGGGATCAGTGGGCTGATGTGACCCTATAAGATTGCAGTCAAAATCTGAAATAATCTGATTTGTCCTTTCTTACCCACTCATTAAAGAGTGTGTGGTCCCTAAAGAGTGTATGGTATACAGTGTCCTGTACTTGTCTACTGGAACAGAATTAGATAAGCTGGTAGCTGGGCTCCCTCCCACCTCATAGCTATGAATTCTGTCCCAAGTATCATAATGACCAAGCACTCAGAACATCAGACTCAGAGGAGAACCCTAAGAACAGAGCCAGAGCTTCTATTAAGAACCATGTACCTAACCTACACTATTTCAATTAATCCAGCCTTTGAAGCAAGGTAATTACCTTCCTGCCCTTATTTTACAGATGAAGAAACCAAGGCTCAGAGAGGTTAAGTAGCTCACCCAGGATAAGGTGCTGATTGGCAGAGCTGGAATTCACACCCATGTCTGGCTGTCTTCAGAGGCAATATTCTTTTGCCCACCCTGGACTCCATCTAAAGCACCCTTTGGCAGGGTAAGGACACATTAGACTGGAAGGAATGTATCAGTTAGATACTTCTGCATAGCAAACTTTCTCAAATATTAGTGGCTTTGAACAGCAATCCTTTATTTTCGCTCACACACTTGAGTTGGCTAAGGGTTGGCTGATCCAGGGTGGGTTCTGATGGGCAGCTTTGCATCAAGCTGGAGGTCTGGCTGGCCTCAGGTCCTCGCTGCAAGTTGGGCTCAGATCAGCTTCACTGGGGTTCATTCTAGGATGCAGGCAGCAGTTATCCAAGGAGATAGCTCTTCTCTTGGTGTTGACAGAGGCATGCGAGAGCACGTGGAAATGCACAGTGAATCTCAGAACTGGCATGCTGTCATTCCAGACTCATACCATTGGCCAGAGTAAGTCACATGGCCAAGTCTAAGTCAAGAGTCTGGGAGTTACTTTGCCTCTAGTGAGAGGCACCGTAAAATCATCTGACAAAGGTGGAAAATTGCAGAGAGAAGTGAAGAATTGAAGGCAGTAATTTTATCTGTGAGAAAGACTAAAATCAACACAAGGGAATGAGTGGCTGTAGAGAAAATTGTGGGGAGCAGGGTTCATCCTCAGTGTCCCTCCAGTTACATTACACAGAGAACAACTACTCTGAATTTCAATATCTGTGCTAGGGTCCCTTTGTAGAGGCTGCTTAGTCTTGGAAGACCATCTCCTCAGGTTTCTCAGCTCCCTAATTCTCCTACATGATCCCAGACATCAACCTGATTAAAGGGACAAATTTCAGCAATATGGGAAGTGTGTGAAAATAGAATGAAGGACAAGACTACTTCCCATTTTCCTTTCCCTAGAGCCACCCAGCTCTTGTCTTAGAAAATGAGTGACTTCTAAATCCCATGACTATTTCAGTAGAGAATTAATCCAATGGTGGGCTGTGCAGGAGGGAGCAAGGGAAGGGCTCTGGATAGTCAGAACCTGAGGTCTTAGAAGAGGAAGATATTTATTTATTTATTTAAATGTTTATTTATTTATTTTTGAGAGAGGGAGGAGGGGCAGAGAGAGAGGGAGAGAGACAATCCCAAGCAGACTCTATGATGTCAGCGCAGAGCCTGGTGCAGGACTCGATCTCACAAACCGAGATCATGATCTGAGCTGAAATCAAGACTTGGGTACTTAGCCAACTGAACCACCCATGCACTCCAAGATGGAGTTGTTTAAGTCTTTGGGCCAGCCAGCTGGCTCACCTGGAATTCTTCTTGACCTCTTCTTGGGGATAGCTAGAGAAGCAGAGCTAGAAAGAGCTAAACAGACCTCAGTGGAAATATCCCAATCATATTATGAACTTAGGAAATGTAACACCTGTGAGGCACCCACGGAAAAAGTATTGAACCCAACTGATGACTGTGGTCTTGATTAGTGCTGTCACCAAATCTGCTCCTTCAGAAGAGTCCATGGCCCTTTGGAGTTAGATATGACCATGTGATTTGTTTTGACCAATGAAATGTGAACATAAGTGGAATAGATCACACTAGGTAGAGGATATGAAATACAGTGTGTAATCCACCATGGTACCTTCCCGATGCTGTGATACTCATGGAAGCATGTATTGAAAGAGAATCTCCATCTACCTAACTCTTACAGTGATTATAACAGACAGAGCCCTTGTTATGGCATATACTGGATATGAAGCCTAAAAGAATAATCAAGATTTGTTGACTAAATCACTGAGCTTTGGGGGATTGTTTGTTACAGCAGCATAATCTAACCTCTTCTGACTAATATAATCATCCAACTCAACCAACAGAGAGATGTTTCAGAACAAAGAATTCAGGAGTGACAAAGTTATGATTTTTAAAGGTTTTTTTTTAAATTTTTATTTTGAGAGAGAGAGAGAGCAAGCAGATGAGGGACAGAGAGAGAGGGAGAGAGAGAATCCCAAGCAGGCTGTCAGCACAGAACATGATGCGGTCATCAATCTTACAAACTGTGAGATCATGACCTGAGCCAAGGTCAAGGGTTGGATGCTAAACTGACTGAGCCAACCAGGTGCTCCAAAAGTTATAATTCTTAAAATAATTATACCAACAAGGATTTATAACCTCTTAAATATATAACTAAGACTAAGCAACTGCAGGGATTATGCTTATGGGAAGAATGTAAATGCTATAGACCTTGACAAGTTAAAAATAATACTAAAACCTATTTTTAAAAATGAGAGGGAAGAAATAAGAGTGCTAATTTCTTTTTACTTTTATTACTTTTTTAATGAGAATTCACACCATCTAACATAGAAAATTAAAGTTTAAAATAAACTTAATGATACTAACCTCCCTGTTACTGTTTCCCCCATATTATTCTTTATGCTCAGAAGAAATTGATTTAGAAATGATGATGTCTAGTAATGAAGAAAAAAATGCAGTGCGGTTCAAGAATTCTTTCAGTTCCATTTTTTTTCTTCTGTCCAAGTAAAATTAAATTCTAGCACTTTTGTCTTAAGTTGGGTTCTTCCAGAAGAAGACTGATACTAAAATTTAAATATTTCATGAGGGGTGATCCCAAGGAACCCCGGCAGTAGAGTGGGAAAGCAATATAGGGAAGAAAAGAAAGCAAATGCCAGAGGTGTTAAAGGGCAGGGGGCCGCGGTGAGCAACTGGCTGAGTCCCACTGGGGAGCTGGGGGATACCACCTCAGAGCTGTCCCATCCAAAGGGCAAGGAAGCCGAGGCATTTAACTGCCGCTTCCACCCATGAGTGGGTGTTAACTCCCTGGCACTCCCTCCCTGCCCTGTGCATGGGTAGACCCTACTCCTGCAGCTAGAGATACCCTCTGGCAAAGGGTACTCAGGTGCTTACTGAAGGAAGTTACTGGACCGTACTAGAACAGTGAATGCCAACAGCATATGGGGCCAGGCTCCAATACCACCTGCCAACATTTTCTTGAATTTAAAAGGCCTGTTTAATGAGTTCATCTCAACTGAATTATTCCAAGTGAAAGAAGCCAGTCACACAAAAGGTACATATTATGTGATTACATTTATTTGGCTTTCTGGAAATGTCAAAACTATGAGGACAAAAACCAGATCATTTGTTGGCAGGGGCTGGGGAGGGCCACAGGGATGACTATGGGGAGGTACCAGGGAACTCTTTGGGGTGATGAAAGTGCTCTCCATCTTGATTCTGGTAGTGGTTTGGGGACAACGCATTTGTCAAAAGTCACAGAACTACACACCTAAAAAGGGCAAGTTTTCCTGAATATAAATTATACCTCAGAAATCGGACTACAATGCTCTTAAAAATATGTCTGCATATTAGTTGGTGTTTCAAGAAAGTTTAATTCTCTTCTCTTGAGGACTTAATGACTTGCTTCTAAAAATAGAATAAGACAGAAGTGACATAGTGTGAATCAGAGACAAGGTCATAAAAGGCATTGCACTTCCTGCTTGCCCTCTTACTCCCTCTTGAGTCAGCTGCTTTGGAGGAAGTTAGATGCCACTCCATGAGTAGCCCCATAGAGAGGCCTATTTAAAGAGCAACTGAGGACTCC
The DNA here is from genome assembly GCF_023721935.1 of Panthera uncia. NCBI lineage: Eukaryota > Metazoa > Chordata > Mammalia > Carnivora > Felidae > Panthera > Panthera uncia. The sequence goes on along the minus strand of NW_026057578.1, from coordinate 42,174,713 downwards.
AGTTGACAGCCACATGAGTACAACATCTTAGAAGTGGATTCTCCAGCCCCAGTCAAGCCCTCAGTTGACTGCAGCCCAGCTGACAGTTTTCACCCTCATGGAAGACCCAGAGACAGAAACATCCAGCCAAACAACTGCGTGAGATAAAATGGCTTGTTTTAAGCTGCTATGCTTTGGGTTCCTCTGCTATGTAGCAATAGATAATCAATACACTGGCTTCAAACTTAAAGTAACCTATTCTAAAATAATCCATATGCTGAAATATTTGGTATGATATTCATGTAAGGTGAATGACCATTGTTTTTAGGTGGTCAATTTGAGGATCACTTGTCTTTCGTTTGTTCTCTTTTATATATTCTTGTACTGCTTGGTATAATGACTGTGTATCCTTAAAGTTAAAAACAAAAGTAGGGCACCTGGGTGGCTCAGCTGGTTGAGCATCAACTCTCAATTTTGGCTCAGGTCATGATCCCAGGGTCGTGGGATCGAGCCCCGCATCAGGCTCTGCGTTGAGCAGGGAGCCTGCTTAGGATTCTCTCTCTCCCTCTGCTCCTGTCCCCTACTTGCGCTCTCTCTCTAAAGTAAAAACTAACAAAAAAGAACAAAAAATAATGACCCCAAGCCTGGGTATCAGATCAGAACATGTTGTTTACCCAGGCATCAGAGCAAGGGGACGTGTGTTCACAGGAAGCAGGAACACCACTCCTTCAGACAGTTAGAACTCTCCTGGGCCTCATACTCGGTAGCGCCGCAACAGCAAATGAGCCACTTCTGAAACTCGGCTTCATTCTTGTGCATCAGAAGGAACTGTCCCAACAGGATGTAGGCCTGTGGGGAGTGGGGGAGGCATGGAGAAAAATGGGAAAGGTTATAATAAGCCGGCCCAGATGTGCTCTTCTCCAACACTAGGGATCGCGTGAAAATCAAAGGAAGGGGCACAGGTCAGATGTGGGGGAGAATGACGGCAGGCCCTGAACCCCTGACCAGGGTGATGGGGATTCTGGGACTGGCCCCTGGTGAGGTGTGAGGCCGAGATAAATGCACATCTCTCGGGATGGGATTGAGGGCTGTCTAGCCTGGGGTGAACCAGAACTTTCCTTTCTCAACTTTAATGAGCCCATAAATCACCTGGGACGTTGTTAAAAGGGAAGTTCTGACTCAGTTAAGTCTGGAGTGGGGCCTGAGAGTCTGCATTTCTTTTTTTTAAGTTTATTTATTTTTGACAGAGACAGAGTGCGAGCATGAGCTGGGGAGGGGCAGAGAGAGAGGGAGACACAGAATCCGAAGCAGGCTCCAGGCTCCAAGCTGTCAGCACAGAGCCCGACGCAGGGCTCAAACCCACAAACTGAGATCGTGACCTGGGCCGAAGTCAGACGCTTAACCAACTGAGCCACCCAGGCCCCCCAAGGTCTGCATTTCTAACATGCTCCCAGCTGAGGTGGTCCAGGGACAACATTTTGAGTAGCAAGAGCTTAGCATACTTCTAATGCTCCCTTCTGGCCTCTGATCTAGTATTTCTCTCTCTCTCTCTCTCTCTTTAAAGATATTAAGTAATCTCTACATACAACGTGGGGCTCAAACTTACAACCCCACGATCAAGAGTCACTGGCTCTACCAACTGGTGCCAGCCAGGCACCCCTAGTATTTCTTTTTAACACACCCCCACACACAAACACACACACATGCACGCGTGTGTGCACACACAGAGGAGTCAGAGAGGCTCCCCACCCCATCACTTTCTCTATTGACCTTGCAGAGTTTCTAACTCTCTTCACTTGACATTGTGGGTAATTCTGTGCTGTCGTGGTGGAGCGGAGACCGTCTTGAGCATTGCAGGAAGTTCAGCAGCGTCTCTGGCCTCTACCCACCAGATGCCAGTAGCGCTCTCCCATCCCTCCAGACTGTGACAATCATAACCATCCCCACACATTGCCACGTGTTCCCTTGGGGACAAAATCTCCCTGGATCAAGAATCACTGCCCGTGGCGTTGGCAGATGAGGGGCATCTTAGTATCAATTTGTTCTTGCAAACCAGCTCTGTGACCTTGGGCAACTCACTTACCCCGTAGTGAAGACCCCAAGAACCCGGCCTCAGTTTCTACATCACCTGAAGGCACACAACATGCCCCCCCCCACCTTGCAAATGGAATTAAGTGGATCTAGAGCAAGAACATTAGGAAAATGCTAATGCCTTGCTTGGCCCGGAATATGTGGGGGGAGCACGGAATATATAAAACTCCATAAACCTTGCCCACCTTTCCCTTCTGAAGAGTCTGTGTGCATGAAAAACACATGTAATTAACATTAAGTACACCGGGACAGATAGCTCTATGGCATTCTCTCATTCTCTAACTACTGCCCCACAGCCTTCCACTTCTCTCTTACAATTTTATCACATGATTATTGACAAGGAGCAAGCTCTCCATGGAGAAAGTGGTGTCCGAGACTGCACGGCCAGGATTGACTGAGTCACTAAATGGTGAAGCCTGGAGATTTAAGGTCACGTAAACGCCTGCCTCTCGAGGCTGGTTTGGGGGCCTCCAGCCTGGAGTGAATGGGAACCAGCGTCCACGCTTGCCGTCCTGGGTCCTCTCCAGGAAAACCAGCTGGTGTCTGTTTGCTTTCAGTTACATAAAACAAAGCAAACTTCACCCTAACCAAAGGGAGCATTTTTTTTTTTTTAAGAAATTAAATAGTAGCTGAGTCCCAGCTGTAAAATGTGCCCAAGCCTTGGAGCTTGGGGTCTCTTCTTTTGAGTCATGGTCCAGTTGTTGAAAAGATTGAAAAAACAGCCAGGATGTCATGGTCATGTTAACTTGCTACCTTCATCATCTTTTTAGAAAAGCCATATAGATGCTTAGAACGATCTCATTTTACTTTATCAGTATAGTTGTACTTTTGCTGATGATTTTATGGAGATGTTTTGTAATTCAACATTTAAAAAAAAGAACATTTATTGAATGTTCATTGAGCCAGTAGCTTCAGTGGATGTGGGAGGCGCAGAAGTGAATAACAGAATCAAGGAGAGCCTTGGCTCTGCCCAAGGAGAGGGAACATTAGTGATGATAAATGATAATGACGGTAATAGCAAGTGTCACTTGGGTACCTTCAATGGGCTCCAGACCCCTGGCATGTTTTAACCCAGTTTCAATCTCCAGATGGAATCACCAAGAATCTGAGAAGTTGACTCCTGTTTTCCCGAGCCCCATTCTTGCACATCTCGACTGACAGAATCTGGCCGGGCACCTGTGGCAGGCTCTGCCGTTTCGGAGGCCTCGCTGCTGGTCATCAGCCGGTGGTGATTGGAGCCTCCACATCCCCACCAGCCTCAGCAGCCAGGAAGCCAGGGAATGTGTGGCACGCAGGACCAGAGGCAAATTTTCCAGGAATGCCATAGGAAGAAGGGCCTCTTCTTGTGGCTTCCGGAGCCAAGTTGCAACCTGTCTCTTGTCCTCTCACCCTGCCACCTTCCAGTGGTGGGGAGGGAAAGTCAGCCCACGTCACCCTGCTCCCAAGGGAAGCCGGAGTCGTGGGCCCCCATCACGGCCCTGCCCAAAGCCTGCTCGGTTTCTCCGCTGGTTCCAGAAAGCGAGGCCTTCACCAAGGAGAAGAAAATCTCTCGCCTCTCTCTCGGACCAAAGCTCACGAATTTCTGGCTGCGGGGAGGTAGATACAGACACACAGCAACGCCGAGCAGGCAGCGTGCCCCCACCACCCCGGACAGAGCCCCCCTTGGTTTAGTGTTCTGCTGCTGCATCTTGAAGTCCTCAGTATATGTGAATGAGGGGTCTCGTATCTTCATTTTGCACTAGGTGGCTGGTCCTGGTCAATGCCAATTAAAACTTTTCATCTTCACGGTAACACCTGGACTTTTCTTTCTTTCTTTTTTTTTTAACTTTTAAAAAATTTGAACAAAGTTGGCGCCCATTAGTTTTAGGTGGACAACAGAGGTCCGCCATCTTGCCCTCTCTGATTCTCAGGCTTGTCTGACGCCTCTGCCAGGAGCTGCCACTGCTTGGAGCCTACACCGAATGCTCTTACGTGGCCACAAGGCTTCGTTGTGTGATCAACAACTCTCTTTTCCTCTCACCGGCTCTTCAGCCTTCATGGCCACTGGTAGCCATTGACAATCTTGAAAATCCAGTACCTCTCGGTCATATCTGGCTTAAAACTCCTTGCCTCTAGTGCAAATGCTCGATCCAATGCAGGGCTTGCCCCTTCTTCTTTCTTCTCCATGTCTCCCTGGGATATCCTTTTTTCTTTTCTTGTTTAAGTTTACTTACTTATTTTGAGAGAGACAGAGACAGCGTGTGTGGGGGAGGGGTAGAGAGAGAGGGAGAGAGACAGAGAGAGAGACAGAGAGAGAGAGAGAATCCCAAGCAGGCTCCATGCTGCCAACAGAGAGCCTGACATGGGGCTCAAACTCAAGAAACCATGAGATCATGGCCTGAGCCAAAATTAAGAGTCAGACCCTTAACTGACTAAGCCACCCAGGTGCCCTTTGGGGATATACTTATACTAAAAAAGTATTTGTTTAACTGACATTCAGATTTAACTGAATGGGTCCCTGCATTTTTTCTGGCAACTCTATGCAGGGTAACCCCAAACTTGTGTGACTGACTTCTTGTAGGGTCCAGATGTCTGGTAGTGGGGTCCTCTGAATTACCAGCCCCCCACCCCTGGGACTGTCTGCCCAGATTCAAATTTCACCTTCCTCATCCTGAGTGACTTTGGAGCAGTCACGTGGCTATTGTGTGCCTCTGTTTCCCAATCGGTAAAATGGAGGTGAAATCGTATACCTTATAGGATTTTTTGATGATTAAATGAGATATATGTCACACACTGAGGCCAGTCAGTGGCTGACATGTAGCAAACATCACACACAAGTTCTGCTATTAGGAGAGCCTTAGGCAGCAGGTGGGCACTCAGAACATACACCCCTTCCTGACCTTCCAAGTATCTTTCAGGAGGAAGATTTAGTCTCAAGGATATGACTTTATAGTGTCTTCAAAGAGCATTGAACCAAACTAGAGTCTCTGGGATGGAAACGTCCTTCCTCCCTGTTGGATGACTTCAGGGTTATCCCCACAGTAATGCACCCGCCCCACAGGGCACTGCTCAAAGTCCCTGGATTTACTGAGTGCCTGGAAATTCACTTGCCCCTGGGCAGGGCTTTCATAGGGAAAGGAGGAGTACAAAGATCATAGAACTATGATCATAGAACATAGAGGAGACGTGGGAGAGCCCCAAAGGCAAGCTGTGCCTCTCTAGCATAATGAGTGTGGGTTCTCAGGCCATGTGTGCAAAAAATAGTCAACAGTACAAATGTCACAGCAAGGGGTCCTATTGAATACTCAGTGTTCAGAAACACAAGCTCGTTAAGCTGGGGTGAGCAGGCAGAAGGAAGCCTTTCTTCCCAGAGAAGGTCAGTTGTGAATGGAGTCCTGAAGCAGGTGAATGTCCATTTCAAGAAAAGCCTGCAAGGCGGGTGGTCCTGTATGTGTTTGTGATTCATGGAGAGTCTGGCTTGGGTATGGTGTGGATGAGGGTGGGGAATATAAGACAGAGCTAGAGCTGGGCTATGGAAAGCCTTCAGCGCCTTATGCACAACGTATTTCCCCTTCCTGGTCATTCCTTTGTCCTTTGCAGCCCTTTCACTGTTAAATCTAGACCAGCACTATCCAGTAGAAATTTACTTTTTAACGTGTATTTATTTATTTCGAGAGACAGAAAGTGAGAGAGAGTGGGGGAGGAGAAGAGAGAGCAGGCTCTGCACCATCAGTGGAGAGCCCCATGAGGGGCTCAAACCCATGAACCGTGAGATCATGACCTGAGCCGAAGTCAAGAGTCGGACGCTCAACCAGCTGAGCCACCCAGGTGCCCTTATCCAGTAGAAATTTAATGTGAGCCAGCCACATATATAACTTTTAATTTTCTAGTAGCCACAGGAAAAGGGGGGGACTAAACAGGTGAAATGAGTTCTGATAATATGCTTTATTTTCTATTTCAAAAATATTATCATTTCAACATGCAATCAATAAAAAATTATTGATGAGATCCTTACATTTGGGGGGGTACTTTAAAATCTTAAATCTTTAAAATCAACCTCGTGTATTTTACATGCAGCGCACATCTTTATTCAGACAGGTGCTCAAAACGTACAAATGGCCAGCGGCCAGCGGTATCAGACAGCAGAGGTCTAGATTCTCAGAGATCTAGATCTGCCAAAGCTGACTGGCTCAGGAAAGGGCAGGCACAAAATAACCCAGGAAGGGTGCAGCCAAATTTTTGACTGTCGAGGTCCTGAAGAGATTTGGGTGAATCCATAGAGGAATCAATAGTTTTAGTTAAAAGTCATGCCGTAGCTGAGGGAGGGGACAGCCACCCCCCAGCAGAGGCCAGCAAAGACCAACGTTAGCGTGAGGCCCAGAAAGGTGTCTCTCCCTAAGGTCTCCTGCAGGCAGGGTATAAAAAGCCAGGAGCTCAGAAGAAGTCACATCTCTGCACGTTACTATAAAGATGGATATATGTGTCATTACGCATGTGTCCAAACCCAGAGAAACTCTGCAAGTGAACCCTAATGTAAACTGTGGAGCCTGGGTGATTATGACGTGCCAGTGTCATTTCTGCAATGGTTACAAACGCACCGCTCTGGTGGCGGTGTGGCTAATGAGAGAGGCTATACACGTGTGGGGGCAGGGGGTACGTGGGAAATCTCTGCATCTTCTGCTCAATTTTGTGTGAACCCAGAAGTGCCCTAAAAAGAAAAGCTTTAAAAATCTATAGGAGCCTGCATTTTTATCTGCTAAATCTGAGACCCCTTCCCTGGACCAGGCTCTTACTGCTGTCCCTAACCACCGACTGGTCCTCACCCAGAAACACTTGTTCACCTACAAAGTGTCTCGTGGATCCTTTCACACACCCAGCCAGGCTCCAGCCCTGGTGTCTCATCACCAAATCCCAGTGGAAGACCCTTTCATACTGCAGTAGCCACTTGGACCCTGATCCTCCCGCGTGGTTTGTGACGATACAATCCATGGCCATTCTCACCCTCATTTGGGCCCCTGATCAAGGCATTAACTCCCTGGAGCCTCTGTCTTCTCCTCTGTAAAGTGGACATAGAGGCCCTCCTCCCATTTGCGGGTGAGTGAGTCAAAGCGGGTGAGTGAAAGCAAAGGAGAAAGGCGAATCAGTGCTTGGAATCAGCAACCCTGGGAATGAGTAGCGCCTGGAAGTAGCGTGCTGATCTCCATGCTCACCAGGAGGTTGTGAACACAAGAGGGGCCTGGTCATACACAGCCAAACACTTCCTTCTTCTCTACAGCCCTTCATCTGTGTAACAGGTTCCAGGATGCCTGAAAATTTCCCATTATACATTCATCCCATTATCTTTTTTAAAAATCTTTATTTTTTTTTAACATTTATTCATTTTTGAGAGAGAGAGAGAGAGAGAGAGCGCGTGAGTTGGGGAGGGGCAGAGAGAGAGGGAGAGAGGGAGACACAGAATCCGAAACAGGCTCCAGGCTCCGAGCTGTCAGCACAGAGCCCGAAGCAGGGCTCAAACTCACGAACCGTGAGATCACGACCTGAGCCGGAGTCAGATGCTTAACTGATTGAGACACCCAGGCGCCCCGATTCGTTCGTTTATCTTAAATATGCCAACTGGTCAGTTAGGCTGGAAACACAGGCTGGAAAAGGTAAAACTAGGGGGATAGGAAACAAATCAGTGGTTGCTAGGGGCTGAGGGTGGGGGATATGAAACACAGGGGGACATTTGGGAGTGATGGGATTGTCCTAGGTCTCGATTGTGGTAGTGGCTTCATGACTGCATGCATTTGTCAAACATTGTGGAACTGTGTACTAAAAAAGGTGACATTTGCTATATGTAAATAAAAATATTTTTTTAAATGTCGAGTATGTCTGAACAACAGCAAAAAACATTAAATCAAAGGTGTTAGAAGCCAGAATAATGGTTACCTCTGAGAGTGGGGGGATGACACAGGCCAGGGAGAGACACAAGGGAATCATATGGCATTCCGGAGGTGTCCAATCACTGGGCGGGGGGGGGGGGGGGGGGGGCATGAGCATATATACATGTAAAAATTCACTGAGCTGAACCCTTCCTATCAATGCAGGCATACCACAATAGAAAAGAAAAAGAGACAATCATTTCTTTCAAAGAGGAATTTTCCATGGAAACTGTCTCCCTAGCAGGCTTGCTTACTTCACTACCTGCTTGGTCCCATCTTTTATCCTGGAGGAAAGAATCAAATCTACCTCAGTCCTGGATCGCCAGCTTCCTAACAATATCACCTGTTGGATGTTAAACTGACTGGTAAATATTCAGAATATTTAGCAGCTGGTGCAGGCAAGGTGTTAACCAGAAAACCACAGGCCCAGTAGTTCAGATGCCCCCTGGGAGCAGCCGTGCATTGCCCACTGAAGGCACACCACGCTGATTATCAGTTGTGCACGCCACAGTTCCCAGCCTCTTTGGGTGTTTCTGTAACATCTTCCTGCGTAGTGGTGCAGACTGACATTAAAAACTAAGGGGATGGGGGCTCCCGGGTGGCTCAGTTGGTTAAGTGTCTGATTTTGGCTCAGGTCATGATCTTGTGGTCTGTGAGTTTGAGCCCCATGTCAGGCTCTGTGCTGACAGCTCAGAGCCTGGAGCCTGCTCGGGATTCTGTGTCTCCCTCTCTCTCTGCCCCTCCACGCTCACACTCTTGTCTCTCTCAGTCTCTCTCAAAAATAAACATTAAAAAAAACTGAAGGAAATGAACAGCCATAACTGTGTGTGAAATCTCTCCACTGAGTGTGCAATGTTCTGCGTGAATTCCCATTTGCCTCTGCCTGTGCTCACTTTCTTTGGGTTCTCTTGGGATCGTCTCCTATTCTCCCCTAAAGTTCCAAGCAGCTTTACCAGCACCCTAAAACCAAATCATTACATAGAAAAAGAATGTTCGGATTCCACTGGATGCCCTTGAGGCCATTCGTGGGTTGTGAGTGACATCTTGGAAGCTCGTATCTTACTCTGGTGTAGCCCCCAGTCTGCTGTTACTCCACCTGCCGCTCTCAGGGCGGTGCCCTGGTGGGGCAAGTGAGACCCCGCGAGTCTCTTCATGGAGATGGAAATGTGTCCAAATCATCCGTCCTGACAGCTCAGCCCCAGGCTCGGGCGGCCGGCTCACTTCTGTTGACCTCTGGGTGTTGGAACACCCAGTGAATCATGCCTGGCCCAGCTGCTCTGAGCCAAAGCCATTCAATTTGCCCATCATCTGCTGGCCCTCGAGGCTGCCCAAGCATGAGGGGTCAGCAGCATTGAAGACTGTGGCACCCTGCCAAGTGGCAGCTTTCCTCTCTGATGGCGCCTTGCAGGGACACAGAGCAGCAGCTGCCATCTGGCAGGACTAGGGGAAGAGACATTGGGGAGAGAAGTTGGGGAAATAGGAAAAACAATGAATTACCTTGTTGAAACCTTTGGTGACCAAATTGATTGCAAGCTCATGGCTGATCCCGTCCACCCAGGCAACATCCTTTTCTCCGATGGGTTCAGAGAGAAAGGCTCTCAGCCTAGGAGACATGTGATTCATCTTCTGTAACAGCAGTGGGAGGAACACAGTTAGAAAGTGGCCGGCTGCTCACAGCGAGAGGGGACAATGGGGGACTGCCCTGCCGAAGGATGGGGACAACAGATGATGGCAGGCTTCCTTCCAGCACCCAATAGTTATTGGGGACTTTCAGATAGCAGGGGCAGTGCCCTGCACTGAAGGCCTCAACACATCCATTGCCACCTGGATGGGATGAGAGATGTGTTATGATGGCTGTGGATGAGTTCAGCAAATTCCACCAAAAGAGTGTGTTTAACACTAAGAACTGCAACAGGTTCTCCTCTCCTCCTCTTCCCTCCTCAAGTGCTTAAAGGAACATTGCTTTTTGAGACTAAGCTTGCAGTTGGGGCAATGGGAATATGTGGGTCATAGGTGCAAATGTTTAGTTATGTGGGATGAATAAATTCTGGGCAGCTAATATACAGCATGGTAATAATGGTTAACAATAATGTATTGTATACTTGCAAATTTCTAAGAGGATAGATCTTAAGTTAAATCTCACCATACACACACACAGAGAAGGATATCTATATGGAACTCATGGAAAAGTTGTTTAGCTTGATCGTGGTGATCTTTGCACCATGTATATACATTGATCAAATTATACACCTTTTAAAAAGACTTTTTCCTGGAGTGTTTTTTTTAATGTTTATTTATTTTGCAGAGTGGGGGGTGGCAAGCAGGGGAGAGGCAGAGAGGGAGGGAGAGAAAGAATCTCAACTAGGCTCCACGCTGTTAGCACAGAGCCTGGCATGGGGCTCAATCTCATGAACCATGAGATCATGACCTGAGCCGAGATCAAGAGTCAGACTCTTAACAGACTGAGACATCCAGATGCCCCTGTACACCTTAATATAAACAATTTCTATAAGTCCAGGATATCTCAATAAAGTTGTCTTAAAGAAAAAAAAACATTGCTTCTCTTAGCTAATTAACCTACCTTCTCCACCACCAACACTTTTATCACACTCTGTAATAGTTGGTTGTTTGGTGGCAAGTAACAGAAATCTCTTAAGCTGGATCAAATATTAAAGAAAATATTATAGAACTCAAAAGCCCAAGGATAAGGACAGGGATGGTGCAATTGGGGCCACAGCTCCATTTTCTCTGATTCTTTCAACTTTTTCTCCCTGTTTTGGTTTCAGTCTTGATTGGTTCCCCTCATAGCAGTGAAATGGCTGCTTTAGGATTCACATTCCTCAACACTCCACCCCGGAAGAAAAAGGAAACAGAGAGAACGTATCTCTGAGGAGTTCCAAGCAGAGCCCATCCAGTCTTGAAGGTCTACACAGGGCCGCCAGTGTGAGCTTAGTGTTGGCCATATGCCCTAGTCCTAGATTTGGAGTGGAGTTAGCTTTCTCTGAACCATACAAGCTGTGAGATGAAGCAAAGTTTACCTGAACAAAATTAAGATTATTACCCAGAGAGGGTAATAGGATATATTAGGATTATTAGGATAATTTATTCATTTATTATTTATTAAGATAAATTAGGATTATTGCCCAGGGTGGGGGGGGATGAGTGTTAAATAGTAACCATAATATCCCACTATAGTCCACCCCTTTGGTGCCCCAACATCGGTACATTCTCATTCCCTTACATTGTCATCAGAAATACCCACACTGGGCAAACGTAGACTCACCTCCTCCCTCAAAGGGTGAAGCCCTATGACTCATCTAGTTACTGGATTCAGATTCAAGTTTGTATTTTCTGGAAGATGCATCATAATCTCCATCATGTCTGGAAGTAACAACTCATGGGATGGTAACCTATAAATTAAATTCTGAACTTCACTACCATCAACATAGTCAGTGCTAGGGGGAGAAAAAACCCGTGTATCTGCAATAAAATTTTCCAGAAGGGCAATTCTCCATTTGAAGAAGGGGACAATGGGAAACACATTCAGATGTCATTGCCCTATAATATATACAATATTGAGGAAATATTGGGGGAATTCCTTGCCATGATGGTAAAGCAAGTTCCTCAGTTGGCAGAGATAGTTGCCCCCAGTTCTGGGTTCAGGTGTATCTGCCCCATCCACTGCCTTGCTAAAATCTGAGTGGGCATAGGGTTGATGTCTTTGGAGGAGTATCACTGCTTTAACAACACACTTCTTGTGGGTACAGGTTCAGGGATTGCCCTGAGAAACGGGCAATTTCAGGCATTAGTTGGCCACTTGCTTTGGCAAGTCAGTACCCTAAAGAATTTACTGGGTTTCTTCTATTCAAGTCCATGGGCCAGTAGTTCAAGCTGGATTTTGTTTCAGGTCAGAATCCTTGAACTGGCAACTGGGTTCTGTGTCTTGCCCACTGCCTTGCTCCTCAGATTCGTGGCATCTTCCTTTACCTCTGATGTGAAGGTACCCCAAGTCTTCTCCTGCCCCCAGATATATCCTAGCTGCATGTTCACAGTGAGTTGTCCCTGTCATCAAGCTAGATGTATTTAAGATCAGATGCTCCATAGAGACCTGAGAACTGGGGGCACTGCTTTTCTAGGGCCCCAATCTTTTGTTAAGTCACCCTACTTGCTGCCCGTGTTCTAACTTTAGCTCGATACATTAGCTTTGCCGACCCAGTGGAGCTTGCTTATCGAAGTCCAGTCACTTTGGATTGCAGGCCACTGGCAGAAAGACCCTCTCTCAGCAAAGCTGGGTTTTTATCCCTCCCCATTTTCAAATGGGCACCCCTCCTTCTAAATTGGAGTCTTCTAGGACCTTAACAAAGACTGCCAGAGGTAGCCAACATCCTGAGTATTTCCCTCCAGATCTCCAAATGTCACATCTCCCTACACATAGGGTCTCTATCACAGGGTAAAACAGGAATAAGCAGCCATTTTGCTAAACCACGATCACCATCTTTCTAGTTCTGGGTAGAGACACCCTGCTGCTCTCTGTGTGAATATGTCTTCTTGGCTGAGCCACTTTTGAGGTTTCGTTATTGTAGTATCCCTTTCTTGGTACCAAACTCTGGGTCAGTTTGGACAGTTCATAATTCAAGTAACAGAAAAAGCCAATTCAAACTGGCTTGCACAGTAAGAAGGTTTTATTAACATATGCCACCTAAAAGCCCAGAGGTGGATCACAAGCCTTCAGCTTGAGTTCCCTGCAAATCTCTTGGCTCAGCTTTCCTTTATATGTCGGCTCAGTCCTCAGCTTGACTCCTTTTTGGAAATAATCGGGCTGTAGCCGGACCTGGTGTCCCTTTTGCAAGATGCGACCCCCTCCCCCAGAGGAAAACTGTTTTTCCCTCGAAGCTGCCAATGGATGCCTTCTCCAGTCCAAACTGTCACATGCCAAGCCCTGATGTGTGTCCTTCCTCTGGTTCAGAAGGCAAGTCAGTGACCTACAAAGCACATAGGCTGCAGGGGTGGGGGTGGGGCACAAAAT
>NW_026057578.1:42160417-42161707 GCF_023721935.1 Panthera uncia | reverse complement strand
CCCCCAGCCGAACTTGTCCTCACACCCTGGGCCCGGTGGAGCCGCTGCTGGGGGGCGGGGGGGAGTGGGATTCAGTGGGTTTAAATAAGGCATTCCTCTCTGCTGTTGGCGGGTTGCGCAACCGCGTTCAGGGTGACACCCACCGCCACCTCAGCCTGTCGAGATCCAGGGGCTCAGGCCCGGCATCCCCTGTATTCGCACCTTCTGCAGGCTGCCTGGGCAGCGCCCGCCCCAAGGCAGAGACTGCGAGCGGCGCCGCGGGCCTGGGGTGGGCGGGACCTACCGGCGCCCCCTCCCGCTTTGGCGGGGCGTTTCGGCCCCGCCCCGCCCCCGCGCAGGGCCGAGCGCCGCACCGCACGACCCCGCCCCTCCCTGGCCCCGCCCCCCGCGGCTCCCCGCAGCTCCTCCCCTCTCCCATTGGCCGAGGCGGAGACCCTCCTCTTCGCCCAATGGCCGCCGCCGCGGCTCGGCCGCCCGCGCTCTGACTGGCCAGTGACCCGCGGAGTGGCGGGGCGCGGGCCAATGGGGAAAGGCGGCTCGATGAATGGCTGGCCCGGGTGGGGAAGGCAGGAGGCGGCGATCCCGGCGGAGGGGGCCGTTCGCCAGCTCCGAGGCAGAAAGTGCCACGACTCCACACGCGCGCACGCAGCTAGCGAGCGGCCGGAGCGGACGGCGGACGGGGCGGACGGCGTCGGGGTCGCGGTGCCTGCAGCTGCTTGGGGGCGGCTTCTCGGCGGAGGCTCAGCGGGCTTCTCTCCCGGTTCCGCGGCGGCGGCGGCTCCTGCCCTTTCGCTCTCCCTCCCGCGTCTCCGGCTGCAGGTAAGAAACTTGGCAGGGCCCTGCAGCGGCGGTGGCGGCGCGCGGGCCGGGCCGTCGGGGCGCCGGGGCCGGCCGCGCCGCGAGTGACACGTCTCCTTGGCGGCCCCTCCCCCGGCGGCGCCGCCCGCCGCCGGCCGTCGCCGCGGCCACCGACCTTCGGGGTCGGGTCGGGCCCTGGGGGGGCGTGTTCCGGGCGAACCCGGTGCAGGGGCGGCGGCGGAGCGCGCCCCGCGGCGTGGACCCCACGCTCCTAAGCGGTCGGAGGGGACCTGCGGCGGCCTGGCGGCACGACGTGGCGACCCCTCCCTCCTTGCGGGCCGTCGGGCCGGCCCGCACGCTCCGAAGTTGGGCGAAGAAAGTTGGCGGTGGGGCGGGGCTGCGCACAGCTGGCGGAGGAAGGGGTTAAGTTTCGGGAAGCGGCCGGATGACGTTGCCGGGCTGGAGTCCGGGCTGGAGGGGTGGGGGGGGGGG
>NW_026057578.1:42081594-42160317 GCF_023721935.1 Panthera uncia | reverse complement strand
GGGCGGCGGGGGCCGGTCGGGGGGGAGGAGGGCGGGATTGAATGGGGGGCCCGCGGGCCCAGCACGCCCGCCTGCGGGCTGCGGCCTGGAGGCGCTTCCGGGGGGCGGGCGGCCCCCGACAGGGCGGGCCCGGGACGCGGGGCTGCAGGGGACGCCGTGAGAGCACCGTGGCCGTCCGGGGTCCGGACTCCCGAGCGGCCGCAATGGCAACTTCCCGGAGTCGGGCGGCGGCTCCCTGCTCCCCCTGGCGGCGGGGCTAGGGGCACCGTTTTCCCGGCCGGGCCGCGCGGAGCCCGGCGCGAGGGCGCCCAGCGGGGTGACGGGGCCACCCGGGCCCTGCCCGGTCCGCCCCGCCCGCGCCACGATGAATGGCCCGGCGGGTGCCATGCCCGGGCGGAAGCGGGCACCTCCGGCCCAGCGGGCCGGGGCGCGCTGGCACCCGGCCTGGCGCTCGCCCCAGCCCGCCGGGTTCCCCAGTCCGCGCCCTGGGGCAGGGAAGACGGGCTGGGGTCCGCGCTTCCAGTAGGGCGTCCGGGAAGCGTCAGGGACCCTTCCCCAGCTTACAGACCATAAATGGTAGCTTATTGTGGTATAACGGTTAAGGGAGTGGGCTTTTGAAATCCCTGAAGCTCTGAGGGTGACCAGGGCCAAGCTGCCTCACTTCGGGTGTCCCGCTTTCCCCTCTGAAAAACGGGGTTGCTTATCATTTCTACTTAAGAGAAAAGCTGTGAAGACCCAGCACGCGTAAGGAATAGCCAACAAGTGTTGCCTGTTAATGCTCGGATGAGTTTTTAGGGGCTTGTGGGGCACCAGAGGGAGGTGGAGTCTGGGGCTGACTCCAGCCCGCCTGCCACAGACCGAAGGCTCGCATAAGTCCCAGGGTCCAACCGATGCCTCTCTTACAGACCCCCTGCGCAAGCCCCTTAACCTCTCCGAACCTGGGTTTCCTTATCTGTAGCCTGGAGAGATACCACCTACTCTCTCACCGCATGGTCAGAGGAGCCTCCCCCACAAGTGCTGGGAAAAATTAGGACCTTGTGCAAACAGACGGCAGTTTGGCAATACTCCTGGAGGTCGGAGGTCAGCAGAGACTGGGAAGCACCAAGGAAATGAAACTTTAAAGGGTGCTTGGGAGCCTCCCACCACTGTTTGCTTATTGTGCTGGCTGGGGGCATCTGGATGGTATATTTTGGAGGTTGAAGAAGTGGGCCCACTAGGACCTCACATCCTAGGCTAGATACCTCTTTAGAACTCTGGCTGCTGAGTGTTTCTAGAGACCTGGGTCTTCTTTCTCGTAGTCTTAGGAGGGACAGCTGCACATTTTATGCCAGCTCTACACAGTTGGGGAGCCTTCTCCTACTGTCTCTGCCTGCCTCCTTACACTTTCCTTCTGTGTGTGCTCTTAACTTCCTCTTAATCTGACACCAGAGAGGTCCTGGTGATCCTGCAGCATGCTGCCTATGGTGGTGATGTCTCAATTACTTCATGAACTTTCTAAAGGTCAGCTCCACCAGGGGCTGCCAACCTGTTTCCCTTCCAGAAAAGAAGCTTCCGATTCTAAGGTCCTGGAGGTACCACTTCCTTCTCTATTTAAGCAAAGGAGGAAAAGTGGGGGCATACCTCCTACTAGGCTAAGTTTTCCCTTAACCTGGAGCAATGCAGACGTGGCCTGCAGGGCGGCTGGGATGGGGACAAGTGAGGCGTCTTGGGGTTTGGAAGCAGAGGACGGCCAGTGGGGAGAGCCATAAGCACTCTGCTATAACAGGACTCCTTTCTTTTGTAGTTAGGAATCAGCCTCTCAACATCTATAAAGAGTTTAGAAGTTAGAGTGGTACCTTGGTGTATGAATATTTTTTTTTGGTGATGGGAGAGTTTTAGATAAATCCAAGTCATTGAGTCACATTTGAGCAATTAAGCTCTTTGCTGAAGAGTCAACAGGCTGCAATAATTATACAGTACCAAATTCTGTCTAAGTGGTTGAATGGGAATGATTTAACTGGAATATTGGCTTACTATGTATGTAACAAGGACACCTTTTAAAAGTGTCAGGACCCCAGACTCATTGTTCTTTTATCTCTGGGAACTTTAGCTAATGAATGACACATAGGCAGGGACTCAAAAGTTCTTTCCAGATAGCAGAGTTTTCTGCCCTAAAATCTTGCTTCAGGAGGGAAAAAATAACGGTCAGTCCGAATTACAGAGGAAGAGTCTGTGCTATCCATCTGTACATCCTGGGTCTACTGTAGTTAAGGCCTGGCCTGTAACATGTTGAATGTTGACTGGTAGACGGCCATACCTGTCAATATTCTCTCAGTTATCCAACTACTTTATTGGACAACTCAAGCTGAGCCCAGTTTGGTTTTTAAGGTTTACTGTTTAGTAATAGAGTCCACAACTTCAGTGTGTACCTAGGCCTTGCACAACCTCATTCCATAGAAAAGGTGTTGTTCCCATTCTACTGCTGGAAATGTGGAGGCCCAGCAGGTCAGGTGGCTGTCAGGCCAGTTCCTGTTGCCCAGTTCCTGGGCAGTGTGGGCGTGGCCTTCTGAATGTTCACCCACAGGGTCCTGTAATTCCACATTTACTGGGATAGTAACTACTCAAGGGAAGACATGGATCTAGAAGATTGGAATTAAGAGCTTCAGAGGAAGAAAGGTAGACAGCCAGTTGAAAATGTGATCAGTGCAAAAAGGTATTTTTCATTTCTTTATGCAGTGTCTCCTGCATGCTGGGCCTTCAAACATTAAATATAAATGAGTGAGACCTGTTTCTCGTGCAAAGAAACTGTCATCTAGGGGCATCTGAGTGGCTCAGTCAGTAGAGCGTCCAACTTCAGCTCAGGTCACGATCTTACGGTTTGGGAGTTAGAGCCCCACACCGAGCACTCTGCTGTCAGCACAGAGCCCTCATTGGATCCCCAGTCCCCCTCTCTCTGCCCCTCCTCTGGTGGGGCTTCTCTCTCTCTCTCTCTCTCTCTCCCTCTCCCTCTCCCTCCCTCTCTTTCTCTCTCAAAATAAATAAACTTAAAAAAAAAAAAACAAACTGTCGTCTACAACTGTATTGTCCAATACAGTAGCTGCATAGAGTTGTTTAAGCTGAAGACAGTTACAATGAGGCCAGTAAAATATGGCTTAGTCACACTAGCTGTATTTCAAATGCTTAGTAGCCACACGTTTGCAGTGCAGATTTAGATCATTTCCATTATCATAGAGAGTTCTCCTGGGCAATGCTGGTCTGGAGATAGCTGGAATTCTTTTTTTTTTTTTTTCTTTTTAAGAGTTCCAGGTAGCTGGAATTCTTTAAACATTCAAGTCTCTGTTCTTGATCATTTAGGAATATTATGTCGAACCACATAAAATGCCCCATTTTATACGTTAAAAACGGTTGACTTAGTGGCAGTTCATGGGCTTCACCCTAATCGCCTTTAGAAAACGTTTATTCCTGCCTCCTTGTGTGCATTGTAAATTGCATACCAAGAAAAAAAAGTGGGTGGGGGAGCAGAACAGATAGTGGCCCTGCCCTGGGGAAGTTCTTACCTATTATCAACAGCATCAAAATGGTCAAACCAAGCCAAATAGGTATTGGGCAGACAGCATTGTAGGGAAAGTTAATATTTAATTCTAAGTGAGAGCGTGGGCAAGAGGACCATCCAGCATTATAGAAAATTAACTCAGGGACTTCCTAGAAGGTTGTTTTCTTGGGCAGACAAATTCTGATGAGTCTCCTGAAACTGGCAACCGGACTCCCACAGGTAAAAACCGGACACATCTAATATGTTTAAGTGCCTTGAGTGGCGTATCTCCCACTGTCTAGCAATGGGAGCAACTTTGATTTGTGAGCAAAGTATTGCATCTGAGTTCGATTATTTTGGCAAGATTGGAACAGCTGCTGGTCCCTGAACCTTACACTAGCAGTGTATTGGTGTTTTCATAGTTGGCTGGCATAAATTGTTTCCTGGGTCATTTGCAGGACTCTGTTCTCTGTATAACTTCGAAAGAATCATTGGACGGTATTTGGGAAGACTTTTTGAATTCTTGGCTGTTCTAAGGGGCTTATCTTAGTACTCCACAGAGAATAAGGTAAAGCCAAAGTTAACAAAGAACCCAGAATGATGGGCAGCTGCATATTCTCTTTTCGGTGGGAGAGGAGGTCCACTGAGGTTGGTTTAGAAGTTATCAGCTATTTATAGGAATAATGAATGTCATCTGCTGGCTGAAAAGTTGGACTAAAAGTCCATCTTAAACTGAAACCTTTAATTCCATGCCCTAACCCTGGTCAAGGTGTGAGTGAACCAGGTCTGTTTTAGGCTGTCTTGGGACTGGTTCCAGGATGGTGCCCTGTGTGGGCTGAACTTGGCCTGCATATGAGATTTGTTCGGCCAACCTCATGTTGTTAAACAGCTGAGCCGCCTTCTAAAGGAGAATTTCTTCATTAAAGTCTAGATTTGGGAGTTCTTTTGGGAGAATGGGAGTGTGTGAGCACAGCAGGTCTGTTCTCTTGCATGGCAGGCAGGGGCTGTGGTCATCCTCTCTGGTTCGTGGTTCATTCACCAGCATTCCTACCCTGGTTTACATTCCGTGCTTAGTATCGGTGGTCTCCGAGGGGGCACTGTCTGCTGCGGCGTCTGAGAGCATAGAGGAGTTGGAGGGCATCCGGGTGTGACCTGAGTGGTCACTACTGTCTCCCACTGAGCTGCAGTTTGGGGCAGAGGGAGAAGTGCTAGTTGGGGTTCTGGTCCTAGAAACAAGCTATGTGAGCTTGGACATGACTTTGTCCTCCCTGGGCTTTCATTGCCTCTTCATGTAAAACGAAGCTAGGCCAGATGGCTCCATCTCTCAGGCCACAAACTTCGGTTTATCCTTAATTATTTGCTTTCTGGTTCTTGTATCTTGTACAGCGGCAAACCTCCACATTCAAAACAGAGCAGGAATGCAACCATTCTCCCCTCTTCCACTGGCACTACCCTGGTCCAGACCCCTCTCTTCTGTGGATTAGATTACTTCACTAGCTCTCACCCCCTGCCTTCTTAGCACTTCTCTGCTTGAGACCCTCCTTGGCCAGAGTCTTCACAGTGGCCTCCAAGGGCCCCGCTTTCACTGTGGCTTCACTCCTGCCATTGCCTGTGTCCTCTGCTCCAGTCACATTGGCCTATTAATCTGTATGCTTTTGCCTCAGGGCCTTTGTATGTGCTGTTGCTGTCCACGCAGCTGGCCGCTGTTTCTTAGAAGGCCACAGGACTTGCTCTCCCCCATCTTCTTCCCTACTTAAAGTGACAGCCCCTAGTGATCCCCACCCTCGCCCCTGCTCCCTGGCCTGCTTCTCTGTATTTCTTTCCCTTCATTATCATCAGCCAGACATGCTGCATGTGGGACTGACTTTGTCTGCTCTGCCAATGCTGGGATCTGTCTGCTTTCTTTCCCCTTGGTATCCCTAATGCCTGGAACAGTGGCTGGCACACAGTGGATGCCCATCCTTGCCAAGCTAATGGGGAGAGGATTTTCTAGTGCTTGTGTTCTAGGAATGTATTATTGTTTAGCCTGAAGTAGTCAGGATTCCTAGAGCATCAGATATAAAACACAAAAACATATTATAGAGCCAAGTGATTTTTGGATTCCCTCCAGCCTGGCTGCAGTTGAGAGGTTGACAGTAACATTCATGGAGGAACACTTTGGAATGGGGATGATCCTGCTCTGCTCACAGAGTCCAGGGGTTTGAAGTGACCCTAAGTGGAAGGCCTGGGCATTGGCTTTCTCCCAGGTGTCATAAGCTTCCAGGCCAGTTATATGTACACATTATATATATTACATTATATATATATATATATATATATATATATATATATATATTAATGTTTATTTTTTGAGAGAGAGCAAGTAGGGGAGGGGCAGAGAGAAGGGAAAAAACAGAATCTGCAGCAGCCTCCAGACTCTGAGCCATCAAGACAGAGCCCAACACAAGGCTCAAACCCACGAACTGTGAGATCAGGACCTGAGCTGAAGTTGGACGCCACCCAGGTACCCCCAGGCCAGTTATATTAATCTCAGTCCTCCCTGTCCCTTCATAGCCCCCCATCCATGTCAGGGTGCCTCACCAGCTCTGGGTCCTTCCCAGCTGCTCCGCAGTTCCTGGAGGAGAATCCACAGCAAGCACCCTTGATTTCCTTCTGTGGCTGATGAGCATTAGTGGGGCTTCAGGGAGTAACTGAGTGTATCAGCGACCACACGCTCACCAGGAAAGAAAATGTTATTTTTGCTTTGAACAATGTGACGGTTCTGCTCTGAGAAGAGGTGGATTTTGTGTTTAGTGAGCAAGAGTGTTCCTTAGTGGTAGGAGGAAAATTCTTTTCTTGTAGTTGGCATTTTATTCTCTCTTTTAGTCAGACTTCGAGGAGTACAGGAACTGATGAGGTTAACCTGCTACCTCCCGCATGGAGGTTACTCTCCTTGAGCACTTGCGTGTGGAAACCAGGGGAGGTGGGAGAAGATGGTCCAGGCAGGTGGTCTGGTTGGTAAGAGTCTGTCCCAGGTTTACCCCCATCCTTTTGTTTCTCCCCCAGCTCTTCTGCTTTGCTTCTTGGCAGAGACATGAAAAGTAGATCCTGGATTCCTTGCCCTCCCTTCCTTCCTTCCTTCCTTCCTTCCTTCCTTCCTTCCTCTCTTCCTTTTTCTTTCTTTCTTTCTTTCTTTCTTTCTTTCTTTCTTTCTTTCATTTTTGTTTAGTTTTGAAAGAGAGCATGTAAGTGAGGGAGGGGCAGAGAGGGAAGGGTAGAGGACCTGAGGTGGGCTCTGTGCCAACTGACATGCCACTGGAGCTCACAAACGTGAGATCATGACCTGAGCCAAAGTCAGACGCTTAACCGACTGAGCCACCCAGGTGCCCCGATTCCTCTCCCTTTTTGATGGGCACATCTGGCCTATTTGTTTGACCTGGGACGGTGGAGACGCTTGTTCTGCCCTAAGCCCAGGTGGGATGTTTTTCTGGAACTTCTCATTCAGTGGTTAGAATGTACCACTCAACTCCATCAAAACTGTTTTCTTTTCAATTAAGGGTCATCCTGAATAGGAATTCGATGTAGTCTTCTTTCTGTGCAATACACTTTAATTTCTTTCTGAATTCTAGATGTTTGTAGTAAGGAAGGGGGAAAAAACCAAGTAATTTTTGGAATTTAGTAGCAATCACAGTGATTGAGGAAACGAAGGGGTCAGTGCTGAAGAATAAATGAATTATTGACACCTTTAATGAAATCTTACAGTGATGTGTCAGCGGACATTGAAAAGGTCAACTTTAGCCACGGCTCCGAAGCCCAGGCACCGTTTTCTGTGTTAAGTTGCTTCCCTGTTAAGTTGGGAGCTTATTAAGTTGGAGCCTTATTCTGAACAGTTTTATTTTATGTATTTACGTATGTGTGTATTTATTTATTTTTGCATTTTTTCAATGTTTATTTTTGAGAGAGAATGTGCGCATGAGCAGGGGAGAACAGAGAGAGAGGAGGACAGAGGATCTGAAGTGGGCTCTGCGCTGACAGCAGAGAGCCCGATGTGGGGTTCGAACTCACGAACCACGAGATCACAACCTGAGCCGAAACCAAGAGTCAGACACTTAACCGACTGAGCCACCCCGGCACCCCTGAATGGATTGATTTTTCACTCAATGCTGTCTGGCGGCCAGCACAGTAGGCGTGGCCACAGACTGTGAGGTGACTGCCTTCCTGCTCCCCCCTCCCCCCACCCCAGCTACCCACCTCTTTGGTGGGAGCAACGCGGCCACGCCCATGAGAGGTCTGGGAGGTGGCAGCAGCTACTGTGTCACAGATACTCCAGGCACTGAGGATGCTCCTCCTTCAAGTTCCGGGTGATAGAGTTTTTCCTACCAGAGTGGGCATATATATTTTTAACTCTTTAGTAATGCAAAGTACCTACACAGAAAAGTGCTCTGTTGTGAGTCCACTGCCCAGTTTTAAACTGCCACAAACTGATCACCCTGTTTAACCAGCAGATCAGGAAATATTATCCCCCCACACGTTCCTCTTCTGCCCTCTCCAGCTGCTGCCTGTCCCCAGGGGTAGCTGCGCTGCTGGTTTCTGGCACGCAGATTTGCTCCATCGAATTTGAACTCCAGGTAAATGGAATCACAAAGCCCGGCCCGTGCTCTCTTGGGTCTTTCATTTGATGTTGTGTGTGGGAGTCATCTGTGCTGTCGGCCTCGTAGCTCATTGTCATTGTTGTGTAGTACTCCGGCTTGTGAGTCCATCACCAGTGCCCATTTCATTCTGCATGGGTACTTGGACAGTTTCTGATTGGGGGCTTATAATATAGGAGATGTTATATTACGAAGTATAAAGTCCTGCCCCTCATTGTGGTGACCGCTTATCTACATGGCCATCAGGTCTGTACCTAGGAGTGGGATTATGAGCCACAGGGAGGCATATCCTCACCTTTAGAGGAGAGGCCAGACTTCTTCCCAAGGTGCAGGTACTCATTTCTACTCCCACCAGCAGTACAGGAGGGCTGGGGACATATGATACAATGGCTGATTTTAAAAAGGAACCAGAATGAAGTTTGCTATTCCTAAGAAATAACTCACTCATCCCATACTTCCCCTTGGTCACAGAGATGGGAGCGTCTGGCCAGGAAATTCGTTAATACGTGGTGGGCCTTTGCAAAAGGCTTGTGGAAGAGGGTCAGGTTTTGTTGCCCATGAGCAAGTGCTCTTAACCACAAATCTGAGTAGAAAGGCAGCAACTCTTCTTAGCAGTTAAATGAAGGGAGAGCCCTGATCCGGGGATTGATTTCTTTATCAGATCCACGCCCCCAGGTAATGTAATGAGTGTTGGAGTATTGAGTGGATTTCTTAAAAACAAAGGAGCCAGCAGTCGAGTACCAGAAGTCATTTGAGCCCTGACCACGCATTTCTAACCTGAAAACCCTCCCACCTTGGAGAATCCTTGGCCAGGGCCCCAGTTGGTGGTGGAAGGACACCCTGCAGGCTCCCCTCTTCTGGGGGTTGGATGTCTGTCCAGAGCTGGATTTGGAAGTCTCCCTGGCACAACCAGCCCTCCTGTCCTGCAGCAGGGATGATCTCATTTTTCTTTTAAGAGCTTGATTGGCTGGGATTTCATTTGGCGAGGGGTGCCAAATGGCAATGTCTTTTGGTCCAACAGTGCCAAGAGTCAGTAGCCCAGAGAAGTGAGGGGCCACTGTGCTCTGGCGATGGGGTGGACTGGGTGGGATGGACCAGTCTAATGAACGGGGTGGGGCAGGGCAGGTGCTACACAGCCAACAATAAGCATCTTCTGAAAAGCAGGGAATGGCTTGAAAAATACTCTTTTTTATTTAAGTATAATCTACAATATTCTGTTGTGTACAGTAGTGATTTGTATACGTTGGGAACTGATCGCCACGATAAGTTTAGTTACCATCTGTCACCATGCAAAGTTAATACCGTATTATTGACTGTATTCCCCATGCTGTGTATTACATCCCCCTGACATTTATTTTATAACTAGAAGTTTGTACCTCTTGGTTCAAACTTCACCCATGTCACCTCCTCCCACTCCCAGCCTCCCTCCTCTCTGGTAACCACCACTCTGTTCTTCATAGCTGAAATCTGGGTTTAGTTCAGTTTGTTTCTGTTTTTTAGATTATGACTTACAAGTGAAATCATGTGGTATTTGGCTTTCTTTGTCTGACTTACTTCATTCAGCATAATATCCTCAAGGTGCATCCATGTGGTCACAAATGGCAAGATTTCATCCTTTTCTTTGCCTGAGGAATGTGTGTGTGTGTGTGTGTGTGTGTGTGTAAAATAGACCACATCTTTTTTTTATCCATTCACCTAACGATGGACACTTAGATTGTTTATTCTTAGAAGATAGGAGGCCAAAACCTCGGTGAAAGGAGTAGCCTTGGACAGCAAACACGGCCCCGAGGGCATTTGGCAAAGGGAGCAACCGCTGAATTTTGATGGCATCTCTGGGCACAGGAGGCAGTATGATGGAGGACCCTACCCCTCAGAACTGCAACCACGGAGGACTGCTACACCGTCAGGGTGAAGGCGAGCCAGAAATAAGCCCATTCCCCTCCTGAGGACTCGTTCTCACGAGTGGTTCCTCATGCAGATCCCGTGACCTAAGTGGGAGGAAATTCTCCAGCCAATTTTAAAGTTCTTTATTTCAGAGTCGACGAAGACTGTCCTTCTGGGCCATCCTGCAAGTGAACAGATGAGCAGATCTTTGAAGGACCGCCCCTTTATTCCGGGCTTAGTGAATCCCCATGTGTAATTTTCACAACGAAGTGAGCAGTTCCTGGTTAAGAATAAGTAAATGCGCAAAGAATGCAGAGCAGTATGAAAGAGGACCAGCAGAAACAGATTCGTGAAAATATGAGACAGTAGAGGGGTTGACTCAGATTTTGAACAATGCCTCTCACTATACTTAAAGTAATAGACAAGATCAAAAATACCTACAGGGAAAGGAAACTATAAAACAACCTGGCAAATTTGGAAAAGGAATCAGGTTACCACTTCTAGATATGAGCAGCTCAATAATTGTAATTAAAAACCTAGGGGCGTCTGGATGGCTCAGTCGGTTAAGGGTCCGACTTCAGCTCAAGTCATGATCTTGCAGTTCATGAGTTCAAGCCCTGCATTGGGTTCTGTGCTGACAGCTCAGAGCCAGGAACCTTCTTTGGAGTCTGTGTGGCCCTCTCTCTCTCTGCCCCTCCCCCATTTGCACTCTCTTTCAAAAATAAATAAAACAAAAAAATAATAATAATAAAACCAACAGACTGAAGAGAATAAGTGAACTGAAAGATAAAGCAGAAGAAAATATACAGATTTCATCTTAGAGGACCAAATGAATAATTTGTAAGACCAATTAAGAATTGGGGAGGGTAGAAGTGTGTTTAATTGGGGTTCCAGGAGAGGTGAGTGATCATGGGCCAGAGCCAGTATTGGACAAGATGATGTCTGAGGGTTTTAAAGAATAGATGAGCCACTCATCCAAAAAAGGAAAAAACACCCATATGTAGAGTGTAATGATACAGGAACCAAAGGAAAAACAAAAATCAAAAACTCAAGATAACTTTTAAGACAAAGAAAACTAAGACAGGTAATTACTGACAGGCCCTCACCGAAGGAAATTCTGGAGGATGTTCTTGGAAGGCAAGTCATGCCAAATAGAAAGAGTAAGCTGTACAAGCAAGGAAGGATAAAGAAGGTGGTAAATATTTGGGCCACTCTAAACAAATGTGGAAGAATAATAGTAACATGTGGCGTGGGGTGGGGATGACTGAGAAAAGGATAGGATTAAATACTGAAAACAGTAACACTGAAGACAAAAGGAGTAATAGAGCTAGTGGAAGGGGTAAGCTCATTTAACTTTGAACTTGGCAAACCCTGCCATGTTCTTTTTTAAAGGTAATTACTAAAGAATAGAAACAGTATATTCTAAAGTAGTAGAGGGGGAAAATGGGATGACTTAGAAACAAAAAGAAGAGCGGACAGGTGGGAAACTAGCACAAAATAAGATTACGGAGTTAAACTCAAATATATCAGCATTCATATCTAATATACATTGATTAAATAATGCAGTTAAAACATAAAGATATACTGGATTTTTTAAAGTCCACTCTTGTGCTGTTTACAGAAGACAGGTTGAAAATAAAAAGATAGAAGAAGATACATTATAGAAATTCTACTAAAAGAAAACTGGTGTTGAGGCAGTCGGCAGGCTCAGTCCGTAGAGCAAGGGACTCTTGATCTCGGGGTCATGAGTTTGAGCACCATGTTTGGTGTAGAGATTACTTAATACAAAACAAAAAAACAAGAAAACTGGTGTTGTATTACTGGTATATAAAAGAGACGTTAACACTCACTGAAAGTGTTGTACAGAGAAAGGGCACTTCATAACGATCAAAGTTTAATTCAGCTTAAAGATTCGACAGTTTTCACTTTGGGTGCATCTTATTAACTTCGTCACAAAATACCTAAAACAAAATTGGCAGAACTACAAGAAGTGTTCAAATCTATAGTCATGGTGAAGAACTTTAGTACATCCCATCAGTAATTGACATTGACAGTTAAGCAGACAAAAATCAGCAAGGATTGGAACTTTGAACAAAATTCTATGACTATATATAAATAAAACATTGCAGCCAGCTAGTACACACGTGACTTCAAAATTTTCAAAGATTGGTCATATCTGGGGCCTTCAAGTCTCAACAAATATCAAAGGATTGGGATTATATAGAGCAGGTAATCTGAGCACAGTTATACTAGAAATATGAATAAAAAGAAATAGGAAATCTTCATGCATTTGGAAATTTTGTAAACCTATGCTTCTAGCACTTACTTGTAGGCCAAAAAAAAGGGAGGGGGATAGAAAATGTCTTGAAGTGAGTGATAATGAAAATGCTACACATCCAGCCTTGTAGGATGTAGCTAAAGTATTGTTTACAGGGAAATGTGTACCTTTACATACATGCATCCGAAAAGAAAAGATGAAGATTAATGAGTTATAAGTAAGCATCTTCCCCCAGAAGTAAAAAAAGACATACTAAAACCAGTCAGAAGAAAATATGGATGAGAAGGAATAAATGAAACCAAAAACAGGTGAATACATAGCAGATGAATCCAACAAAGCCAAGATTTCATTCTCACAAAAGATAGGTAATGTTGACAAATATCAAGCAAAATTGATCAAGGAAAAGGCACAAATCCTCTCAAGAATGTAAAGTGGGACTTTACTACAGATGTGGTTGACATTAAAAAGGTAAGTGGTTATAACGAGCAACATGTGCTAAGTAAAAATAAGTAAAACCAGTGTTGTAGATGCTTATTAAAAATATCTGAAGGATCCAGAGGAGGGATCATGCCACGCATTATACAGAGAAGACCTCTTTTTTTTCCATGTCAACATGGCAAGAGTTTTGCAAGTTCTGACAACATATATAAATTTCTAGGAAAATATGACTTATCCACACTGACCCAAGAAGAGAACCGAGAACCTGATAAAAGGCTCTCTACAAAAAGTCTGTAGCAAACACCGTACTAACCAGCAGCATACCTAAATCTTGCCTTTGGGATCAGGAAAAACTGGAATGCCTGGATCCTTCCTTCTCTTTAGCACAGTGTTGGGAGGGCCTACCCTGTGAAAAATTCAAGGAAAGTGAAGCCGAAGACAGGAAGACTGGGGAGAAAGGAACAAAACTGTGATTCATAGGCAGTATGCTTATATACCTAGGAAATGTTTTTAAAAATCTAAGGATGTGTCCCTAGAATTAGGCAAAAGTTGCTGGGGGGAGAAGTCACCCTACAGAAATCAACCAGCGGCAAACAAAATGAAACAGAGACCACGTTTGCAATAGTGGGAAAACTCTGAAGAACCAAGAACTAACTGTTTGCGAAGGTGTGCAAAACCACCAGCACACATTCTTTTCCTTTACCGGGGATACCGGGTCTTTTCTGGTTGGATGTGATCTTTATAACCATACAAATGGCGACTCCTGTCCTGATGGCCTTTGTTCACGGAGCACTTGGGAGTGTCGATGAGCTGAGGTTTGCTTGGACACAGTGCGGAAGAGACCGGTCCCTGCTTTCTGGGAGCCTGATGTCAGTCACAGTACGAATTCTGTCATGGGCCAGCACATCTTAACTGCTGTCGTTTTGAGAAGTCAGGATTCTGGATTCCTGCCTCGTAGGCATGTTGTCTTCATTGATGAGGTGAGGCCTGTAGGCTTCCTGTGCGTTCTCAGAAGATTTAGGCCTTTTGAAGTACTTACTTTTCCAAAGACCATTATTTTGGAGAAACACAAAAACATGTCAATTCTTTATTTTTTTTCCTTAGGCGTAGAAACTGAATCTGAAATAGCCAATGAATAAGCAAAGGCTTATAATAGAATACATTTCTATTTTTAGTGTTTCATCTTTCTTTAAAATGAGTAGCATTGTTTTTCTAAAGTGGGAATTAAGTCGTTTCCATTCCCTTAACTCATGAAATAAATTATTTCAGAATATATTGTTTAGCAACCAAATTTTCTTTCTCTGGGTAAAAAAAAAAAAAAAAAATCAGAAATTACACTTAATATTTAGATGAGTTGATCTGAAAACCCTCTTCTCCAGACATTTAGAAATGTTAAAGTTCATAGGCATTCTCTAAAAGCTTAGCTGGGCTTGCAGGGTAATAAAAGAGGTTGCCAAAGCTGTAAACCAAGGGTGAGGGAAATGACTGGGACCCAGAAGTAAACTGACCATGGGGTGTGGGTGGGGTCTTGTCAGCCTGAGTCACCTGGGTCTTTGGCTTTTGCGTCTAGATGGGAACAGGGGTTCATCAGTGGGGAGTAGGACCCGAGCCCCCCTCACACCCTCGTGTGAAACGCGCACCCTCAATGAAAGGACGGACTAGCAGCCAGGGGAGATGACATAGAAACTTACCTGTTTTGTCCTGGGGCAGTGGTGGGGGTGGGGGGGGCATCAGTCTCCTGAGAATCTATTATAGGAAGCCCAGGCCTTGTGTAAAAGTTAGTCCGAGGTTGCTGCTTTCCGAGGGCCCCGTCATAACAAAGATTAAACAGCTCTGACACAAGCCCACTATTCACCCCAGACAGGATTGCCTCTGATAAAGTCCCACCAAAGACGTGACACGAAATCGCTATTAAAGATATAAAAGTAGATAATGAAAAACATTAATGGAAAAAATAACACCAGAAAAAAAAAAACAGGCCAACTTGAAAAGAGATAAACTCAAAGGACTGATTACAGAGCTGTTTAGATTCAGCTGAAGAGACTGTTGGTGAAATGGAACGTATGTCTGAGGAGTTTTCCCAGGTGGCAGCATGGAGAGCTTGAGGTCAGATTAGGAGTTCTGCCCCAGAGAAGGAGCAAAAAAATTTTCTAAGCACAAAGTGGCCCAGGATTTTCTGGAATTTTTGAAAAGCATGAGCCCTCAACCTCAGAATGCACAATGAGCCTGAATAAGGTAAATAAAGATATACACCTAAAAATATTTTCTTGACAGGTGCCTGAGTGGCTCAGTCAGTTAAGTGTCCAACTCTTGATTTTGGCTCAGGTCATGATTTCACGGTTTGTGAGTTTGAGTCCTGTGTTGGCTTATAGCACAGAGCCTACTTGGGCTTCTCTGTCTCTGCCTCTCTCTCTCTCTCTCTCTCTCTCAAAATAAATAATCTTAAAAAATATTTTTGTTGAATCCTTAGAACTCCAAAGATGAATCTTAAAAGTTGTGAGAGATTTTTTTTAAGATGTCATAAAGGAACAACAGATCAGTAGCATGTTTCTCAATAGTGACTCCTCCTCCCCCCCAAAAGAGCTAGAAGACAGATAAAATAGTATCTTCAAAGTGGTAAGAGACAAGGACAGTCAGCAGGGAATTTTGCACTCTGTTAATCACTCATGAAGAGCACGAGTAGAATAACGATATTATTGCGGGTCTATGAGGACTTGAGAAAGTTGATCCAGAATAGATCCTTGTTGAAAGAGCTGGTCAAGGATGTACTTTGGAATGACCCAAGAAGAAGGGAGTGAGGCGCAAGAAGCAGTGGTCAACAAAGAAATTGGTAAACATTTGGGGAATGCAAACATGAGCTGTCTGAGACGAGTCGCTTTGGGTCGTTTGAGTCATTCTGGGGTGTGTGTGATGGAGAAGCGGGGTGCGCCAAGTCGGAAAAGGGGCTCATGTCAGATGGATGGGCACCAGACTTCAGGCCTTCCACAGTTCTTTGGCTGTTGGGGAAGTGGCTGGAGGCATCGGGGAAATAGGTCAAGTATGTATGCTAGGAAAATGGAAGAGTAAAACACATTTTAATTATAATTTCAGTACTCATTAAAAAAAAGAAAAGAGTAGCAGTAGTATGTATAACTTCTAAACACCATAGAGGAAAAGGAGATAAAACCTAAATAGCCTGATAGGATGCAGAAATAAAGGGAGTGGGAGGAGAATAAGCAAGGAAGTATTATAAATAGGAATGATAAAATCAAGGTTTCATTGCGTCCAATTATATAGGAAATCACAATAGGCATTGATGAATTAAACCTACCAGTTAAAAAGACAAATTGCTACACTGGTCTTAAAATAAAATCCAGCTTTATGCTATTTTTAAGAGTTCTACTTAAAACATATGAACACAGAAAGGTTGGAAGTGAAGAATAGAAAATGATTCTAGGTCAGTATTAACCTCCCAAATGTTGGTATAACTTTTTAAATAATCAGACAAGCTAGACTTTAATGGTTAAAAAAAAAAAAAAGTTCATTATTAGGGATAAAGAAGGTCACTATGTAAGGGGGGGGGGGGGAGTGTGGGGAATAGCAGATACTTTATCAAGAAGATGTAACAATGCTGATCTGATGTTCACCTAATGAGATGGCCTTCAAGTAAAGCCCAAATTGACAGATTCCCAGGAGAAACTGATAAATACATGATACGTGGTGGGAAATGTTAAAAGCTCTCAATAGCTATTAGATTGAATTAGCCAAAAATGGTCTATAGAAGGTATTAAGCTGAAGCTAAGGATACACATTGAACCCTTCACTCCATAGAGAACACGTGTATTTATAAAAGTTGACCACAGTCTAGCAAAACTCACCAAATATCATTATCTAAATTAGTATTTTTATTTTTTTTAATGTTTATTTATTCTTTGAGAGAGAGAGAGAGCGCGCAAGCACATGAGCCAGGAAGGGGCAGAGAAAGGAAGACACAGAATCTGAAGTGGATTCCAGGTTCTGAGCTGCCAGCACAGAGCCTGACACGGGGCTCAAACTCGCGAGATCATGATCTGAGCCGAAATCGGACACTTAACTGCATCACCCAGGTGCCCCTCAATTAGTATTTTTTAGAGTATAGGCCCAACCTATTGTGAGACTCAAAATGAATTTAATTTATTGTGAAAAACCTTTTCAGATGTTTTAATAGTATAGAAAATACTGATGTATCACATGTCCTAGTACTGAGTTATTTCATGAAAGTGTTGTGTATATGTATATACACATACGTATGTATGTTTCTGTGTCCTAGGTCATGTAAAAAATTATTAGTGTCTCCATATCCTGATTAGAGGTCTAAAAGCTTTGTTCTATATCACCCAGAACAGATTCTCTGATGACAACACAGTTAAATAAGAACTCAGTGATATTTTAAAGCCCCCATGTGTTAGGGAAGTTAAGGTCACTACCATCTCATGAGTCTAGGAGATCTTATGGGATTTAGAAAAGACAACTGAACAATCATGAAAAAAGTGAGTATGTGTGCTGCAGCTTGTAGTATGTAGCTACAACAGTACTAAGAGGGAAATTTGTTGCCTTAAATATTTGCTGTAAGAAAAAAGAAAGGCCTGAAAATTAATAAATGTCCATGTTGGAAAGTTAGAGCAGAATAAACCAATAGAGATTAGAGGAAGGAATAATGAAAATTATGTATGCTGGATCACAAACCCAAAAGCTGGTTTGGAATCATCCTTGATATTGAATCAGCAATTTATAACAGCCAAGACATGGAACAACCTAAGTGTCCATTGACAGATGAGTGGATAAGGAAGTTTGTGCTACGAACACACACGCACACACACAATAGATTATGATTCAGCCATAAAAGGAAACCTTGCCACTTATGGACCTTGAGGGCGTTATGCTGAGTGAAACATAATGTGTTGTGTCAGAGGAACACAAATTCTGTGTGATCTCACTTATATGTGGAATCTAAAAAAAACCCAAAACCAGTCTCCTAGAAAAAGGGATGACCAGCGGTCACCAAGGGCAGGAGTAGGAGGAATCACAGGAAGGTGGTCAGAAGGTGCACACTCCCAGTTAACAACATAAGCGAGTGCTAGGGAGGTCCCAGACGGCTTGGCTGGCGACTACAGCTAACATTGGTGTGTGGGGCGTCTGAAAGTTAAGAGAGTAACAGTTCTCCCGAGAGATAAAATTGTTTTTCCCCTTTTTTTTTTCTGCCTTGTTTTGGTCTCTGTATGAGATGATGGAGGTTCACTGAACTTAGCGTGGTAGTCATTTCACAATATATGCATAAGTCATTATGCTGTACACCTTCAACTTACACAGTTCTTTTAATTTTTTTTTTTTTTTAATTTTTTTTTTCAACGTTTTTTATTTATTTTTGGGACAGAGAGAGACAGAGCATGAACGGGGGAGGGGCAGAGAGAGAGGGAGACACAGAATCGGAAACAGGCTCCAGGCTCCGAGCCATCAGCCCAGAGCCTGACGCGGGGCTCGAACTCACGGACCGCGAGATCGTGACCTGGCTGAAGTCGGACGCTTAACCAACTGCGCCACCCAGGCGCCCCTTAATTTTTTTTTTAATACTTATTTTGAGACAGAGATAGAGTGTGAGCAGGGGAGGGGCAGAAAGAGAGGGAGACACAGAATCTGAAGCAGGCTCCAGGCTCTGAGCTGTCAGCACAGAGCCCAACGTGGGGCTCAAACTCTTGAGCTGCGAGATCACGACCCGAGCTGAAGTCGGACACTTAACCGACTGAGCCACCCACGTGCCCCAAACTTACACAGTTCTGTGTGACAGTTATATCTCCATAAAACCGAGTGGAAAAATAAAATAGCAGTTAAAATAAAATTAGCAGTTAATTAGCAGTTAAATAAAATTAGCAGAAAGAGTTAACTCTTTACCCCCTCCCCCCACCGCCAGGAACAGATCTAGAAACACCAGATCTTGACAGTTTTGCAGGCAAGTTCTTCTAAACCCACAGAGAAGAGAGGGGAAAGGGACCATCCTTAGCTCATTTTGTAAGACTCGAGTGACCTTGCTACCAAGATCACAGAAAGACGGGGTCATGAGAATGATCCCTAGGTTTTCTCACTCCGCAGCACACATGGAAATCTCACATGAAAAAAGTGAACAAACCAAACTAGTGATACATTAAAAAAGAAAGGACCCAACATCAAGAAGCGTTTATACCATACGAACCATCTGTGAGTTAACATTAGAATATATATTATTATGATTCAACCCATTTCAGATTAGAGAAAATGTCAAGGGATAAAGAAAAAGCATTTGCTAAAATTCAGTACCCAATTGTTAAAAAAAGAAGAAAATAAGAGGTGACTAGGAATACAAGATAGCTTAACCTCATAAAATGCTTCTGCTACAAACCTACAGTCAACACAGCATCTAACAGACGTGGAAACTCAGAGAAGAGACCAGTAAGCCCCCCCTCCCACCCTGCTCAACACTGCTTCAGAGTCCCTGTGAGACAAGAGCTTGAGTGGTAGGACATGGGTGGTCACAATATTTTTTACAATATTTAAACAAATTAGGTGATGGTGGTCCTGATGCAGCCATATCTGCTAGGGTCTCTGATTTATTGTCGCTCTGTTTTAGTTTTGTACCTGCCTGGCTGGTCACCTTGTGCCCAGGAAGGGTGTCTGGAAACTAGATCTCTTTGACATCCACCGGGCACATCCCTGCCCCACGCTTCTCTGTGCACCTGCATATGGCCCATGACAGAGCAGATGGTTAGTGATGAGATCCAGCCCCAGAGGTGCTGTTGAGGGTATCTTCACAAAACTTACCCAAGTCTCAATTGCCAAATTGGCTTGAACTGGCCAAATTGGACTGCGTTGGTTGGGCCACACGAGCTGGTAAATGTATTCCATGTCTAAAGAATTCAGGGCCTCCACAGACTTTTGTTCCCTGAATCCTTACCCCCTAGGAACAGAAGAAAAGACATTCTTTCCAGACCCTTACTGATTTTAGAGACACAGCAGGGGTGGAGCAGAGAGAGAGAGAGGGACGAAGGATCCAAAGTGGGCTCTTAGCTGATGGCGGAGAGCCCGATACAGGGCTTGACTTCACGAACCATGAGATCATGACCTGAGCCAAAGTTGAGTCAGATGCTCAACCAACTGAGTCACTCAGACACCCCTCTGCTCTACGCTTTCAAGAGTACTAGCAATAGTAAGTGAAAGCACGTATTTCACAGAAGTTTCTGGAATTGACAGAACACAGGTCCTTTGTGGTCAGTCCATACAAGATGTGGGTGGTCACACATCTGGCCTCATTCTTTGACCTGCTGGGCCTGGCCCAATGGGAAAACCCGGGGGACATTCCTACTGGGGGTCCTTTTAGGACAGTGGGGATTTCAGAAGCGAAGCACCCAGAATGCTGGTCCCGAGAGCACAGTTGGAAGGCATCGCTGGCGTTATCACCCCGGTGAGTGTGGGATCTCCCCACGACGTTTCTGCTGAGCAGCGGGCTGGCTTGGCTTTCGCTGAGATTTCTTTGCCATTTGTGGCAATACGGCCTGAGCCGTAAATGTTTCAGTGTATTACTTCTCGAGACTAGGGCTTTTCATTTTCCTGTGAAAGATTTCTTTTAAAGAAATTCTAACTCAGGAATTAGCGGTGGGGATGTAATTCCTTTTTAGAGCAACCCGTTCTGCACAACTTGGAAGACACACTTGTGCTCCTCTCAAACATGCGTTTGTGTGTGCTGCGGAGGAAAAATATTCTCCCGAGCTAGCTTTTTCTCAAGTCTGTGCTCCTAACAGAGGGTATATTTTTGTATCCCGTATTTGCCTAGCTTGAGTAAGATTCAAGGCACATTTTTCAACCTTGGCTTTTCTGCCTATACCGCAAGGCCGCACCAATCCCACAGTGCTCAGCGGGGAACAGACCCGGCTTTGTGGGAGCCTGGTGACTGTGTCGGCGTGGTGACCCTGCAGCAGCTCCATGGAAGACCGCCCTTTGAGTACACAGCTGTTGAGAAGCCACTGGGACTTATGGAGCGACCCAGACCAGGGTGACCCAGACCCCTGGTCTCACACTGCCTCTGAAGAAGCGGGGGACGGGGGAGGGAGGGGAGTGTTTCAGAGGATTTTTGTCATCTGAATAGATTAAATACATTTGATTACAATGTGATCTTTGTACCTGAATGTGTCCATGTCGGCGAAGTTTTGAGAGCTCCTCGTGAGGACCCAGAGTTTTGGTTGGTCGATGCCCACCAAGAAATGGAAGTTGATGGTAGAACGTTCCAGGCCTTTGTGTCCCTGCCCTCCCACCCACTGGATCCCTTCCGGGACTGAACAGGGTGCAGTGTCCTTTTTGATACCTTGCTTGTGAGTGTGTTCCTGGAAAGGCTAATTTGGGACAGCCTCTCTTGAGGGTGCCTGGCTGTGGCTCACGCCATCAGAACCCGCGGCCAGAGGTCAGAATCCACTTGCCCAGGATTTGAAAGCTCCATGAGCCCACCTCAGAGTTGGCTTGTGGCGGTCACAGCTGCGATAAAGGTGACAGTCTGGGAGAAGTAAATGTCATAGCCTGCAGCTGGTGTAGTCACCACGGGGGGAGCACATGCTGTGGAGTTTTTGTCATGAGTACCTTAAATCCTGTTCCTGCAGAGAGCTTATTTAGAAAGCCACAGTGAAATTGTGTGTGTGTTCCGTGATGAGTGATTTTTTTTTCCTCAAACCTAATGCTGAGGCATTTAGAACAATCTCTTCTTAGTCCCTTCTTTAAAATGCCCTAATGTTAGAGCACTTGCGTGGCTCAGTCGGTTAAGCGTCCAACTTTGGCTCAGGTCATGATCTCATGGTTCGTGGGTTTGAGCCCTGCGTCGGGCTCTATGCTGACAGCTCAGAGCCTGGAGTCTGCTTCAGATTCTGTGTCTCCCTCTCTCTCTCTGCCCTTACCCAATTCTCACGCTCTCTTTCTTTTTCTCTCTCAAAAATAAACATTAAAAAATAAAAAATAAAATAAAATGCCCTAATGTCAGAATTTGGATTTCATGATTGTTAAGAAATCCCCACCCTCTTGCCCTCCCCTGCTCCCAATGGAGGGCAAATCTCTACTTCTGAGCCCTTGGCAAGCCTGGACCCAGCCTACCCGAGGGTCTAAAGATTTGGGAGGCAGTGGTCATGCCAGGGAGGGGGGCTTGTTGACCTCTCCCCTTCTGTTCCCTCCTTCCTCTTGTCCCACCTTCCCCGACTCACCTTTTTTTTGTCAAGTTTATTTATTTTTGAGAGGTGGGGGAGGGGCAGAGAGAGAGAGAGAGAGAGAGAGAGAGAGAGAGAGAGAATCCCAAGCAGGCTCTATGCTGTCAGCTCAGAGCCTGACATGGGGCTCGATCTCACGAAGCATGAGATCATGACCTGAGCCGAGATCAAGAGGAGGACACCTAACTGAGAGAGCCACCCAGGGCCCCTTACCTGCCTTCTTATACTTGTGTTCTGTTCACTAATTCCATCACTGCTCCTTTTAAGGGGGGCTAGGATCTGTGCAGGGGACTGGGAATGTGATAGTCACATCAAAATTAGCTGATAAAAGTTGACCACACCCAAATAAGTAACTCTCTTGGGGTTCCTCACTGAAGTCAGACCCAGCCTGGGCTGGCAGCCCGGAAGTCGTGGACTCTGGTCCAGGGGCAGCGAAAAGAAGTGGCTCATCCTCTTGGTTTGTTTGGAGTGTCATCAGGCAAAAAGCTCCCTCCCTGGGGTGAGGATTGGGTCTGGTGACACCATTTACCCCCACTGTTTGCAGCCTGTGGCTGTGAAATTCCAAACATGAGGTCTCTTCTTTGGTGGGCTTTCCAGGACTTCCTGTTTCCTGTTGTGCACCTTGCAGCTTCAGCAACTCTTTAGGAGTGTATCCTGAAGGCCATTTTTTCCTCAACAATTTCTTGATCACTTTTCAGGATTGTGAAGGTTTTTTGTCTCTGACGCTCGGTCGTTGTCTGTCAGCACTGGAGAAGAGGGAAAGGAAGGCAGCAAAGTAGAGCTAGAGGGCCAGGGGCTGCTGGCCAGAACGCATGCAGCCGAAAGCCTGCAGAAGTACTTGATTTGGTTCACATGGTATTTTTTTAAATCAGTCGATTTCATTTTAAGGAGAAAAAAAAAAAAAAAACATTTCTGGCCTAGTGTGAAAAAGCAGATCTCTCAACACAGCACTCAACATTTCTACAATAATTAGCAATGGCTGGGTGACACTGTACCCCTAGTTTACTGGGGCATTCATGCCCCAGTCCTCACCACTCCCCATTGTCTCACACCTCGCCTGTGCTCATGCTTATGTGCATCTTTGACCCCCACGGTGGAGAATCTCTTGAGTTGTGATTGTGGCTTCTGAGTCTCCAGGGTATTATGTGTCCACACCTGTACTCTGCCATTTCTCTGCCACTTCCTATCCTAACACTAGTAGGGGCTGCTCATATCTTGCATAAAAACTCACTCCTGAAGAGGGGCAGGAAGGAATGGGTGACATCAGAGATTGTCTGGATTTGTTTCTTCGACTTTATCAGTCTGAAGGATTAGCAAAACCTTAAGTTTGGGGGCAGGGGTGAGGATGGAAACTGTCAAATGCCTCTGTTTCTACAAAAAGTAACCTACATGTATGTATTTGGCAGGTGAAAGGAAAGCAAGCCAGGATGGATATTTACGACACTCAGACCTTGGGGGTTGTGGTCTTTGGTGGATTCATGGTCGTTTCTGCCATCGGCATCTTCCTGGTGTCCACCTTCTCCATGAAGGAAACGTCATATGAAGAAGCCCTAGCCAACCAGCGCAAGGAGATGGCGAAAACGCACCACCAGAAAGTGGAGAAGAAAAAGAAGGAGAAAACAGTGGAGAAGAAAGGAAAGACCAAGAAAAAGGAAGAGAAACCCAATGGGAAGATACCTGACCATGAGCCAGCCCCCAACGTGACCATCCTTCTCAAAGATCCTGTGCGGGCACCTGCAGTGGCCGTGGCTCCAACCCCAGTCCAGCCCCCCATGGTCATTGCCCCTGTAGCCCCAGTACCAGCTGTGCCCCAAGAGAAGCTGGCCTCCTCCCCTAAGGACAAAAAGAAAAAGGAGAAAAAAGTGGCAAAGGTGGAACCAGCAGTTAGTTCTGTAGTGAATTCTATCCAAGTTCTTACCTCCAAGGCTGCCATCTTGGAAACTGCTCCCAAAGAGGTGCCTATGGTGGTTGTGCCCCCAGTGGGTGCCAAGGCCAGTACCCCAGCCACTGGCACTGCACAGGGCAAAAAGGCAGAGGGAGCCCAGAACCAGAACAAAAAGGCAGAGGGGGTCCAGAACCAAAACAAAAAGGCAGAGGGACCCCCCAACCAGGGCAAAAAAGCAGAGGGGGCTCCCAACCAGGGCAAAAAGGCAGAGGGAGCCCAGAATCAGGGCAAAAAGGTTGAAGTGGTCCCGAACCAGGGCAAAAAGGCAGAAGGGGCCCAGAATCAGGGCAAAAAGGCAGAAGGGACCCAGAATCAGGGTAAAAAGGCAGAAGGGGCCCAGAATCAGAGCAAAAAGGCAGAAGGGGCCCAGAATCAGAGTAAAAAGGGAGAAGGAACCCCAAACCAAGGCAAAAAGACAGAAGCGGTCCCCAACCAGGGCAAAAAGACAGACGGGGCCCCCAACCAGGGCAAAAAGGCAGAGGGAGCTTCCAACCAGGGCAAAAAAGTAGAAGGGACCCATAATCAGGGCAAAAAGGCAGAGGGGGCACAGAATCAGGGCAAAAAAGCAGAGGGGGCCTCCAACCAGGGTAAAAAAGAGGAGGGGACCCCAAACCAGAGTAAAAAGGCAGACGGGAGCCCCAATCAGGGGAAAAAGGTGGAAGTGGTTCAGAACCAGAGCAAAAAGTTAGAGGGGACCCCCAACCAGGGCAAAAAGGCAGAGGGGGCCCAGAACCAGGGCAAAAAAGTAGAGGGGGCCCAGAACCAGGGCAAAAAGGCAGAGGGGGCCCAGAACCAGGGCAAAAAGGTGGAGGGAGCCCCCAACCAGGGCAAAAAGGAGGGAACCCCAAACCAGGGTAAAAAGGCTGAGGTTGCCCCCAACCAGGGCAAAAAGACAGAGGGGACCCCCAACCAGGGCAAAAAAGCCGAGGGGGCTCCCAACCAGGGCAAAAAGGCAGAGGGGGCTCCCAACCAGGGCAAAAAGGCCGAGGGGGCCCAGAATCAGGGCAAAAAGGCTGAGGGGGCCCAGAATCAGGGCAAAAAGGCAGAGGGGGCCCAGAATCAGGGTAAAAAGGCAGATTCAGTTGCTAGTCAGGGCACAAAGGCAGAGGCTGTTGCAAGCCAGGGGAAAAAAGCAGAGGGGGCCCCCAATCAAGGCAAAAAGGCAGAGGGAACCCCGACCCAGGGCAAAAAGTCAGAAGGGTCCCCCAACCAGGGCAAAAAGGTGGATACATCTGCCAATCAGGGTAAAAGGACAGAGTCAGCTCCTATCCAAGGCAAAAATGCAGATATGGTCCAGAGCCAAGAGGCACCAAAGCAAGAGGCTCCTGCAAAGAAGAAGTCTGGCTCAAAGAAGAAAGGTGAGCCTGGTAAGTAGTTCTGATTTCTCTGTGAACTGGAAGGGAAAAGCGATCTTTTAGTAGCTTATGGATTCCCTTTGGGGGAGCCATATGTATCAGTTAGCTGTTGCTACAACAAAGCTGTGTAACAAACATCCCATAATTCAGTGACTTACACCAGCAGTCATTTATTCTTTTTCGTGCTTCTGTTGAATTGGCTGAAAGTAGACTGATCTGGGTTGTCTCAGCTGAGTGGCTCTGCTTCACGCTGCAGTTTAACTAGGTTCGGCCCCTTGCTGTAGATCGAGCATAGGTCTGTTCCATATGTGTTCATTCTGGGGCCCAGGCTGAGGCTTCAGGGATTCTGGAGGGTAGAGGTCCTTCTCCTGGTTACAGTAGAGCTATAAAGGGCACATGTCAAACCAGCATCCTATTGGCCAGAGCAAGTCATGTGACTGAGCCAGAGTCAAGGGGTAGGAAGTGCACTGTCTCCAGTGGGAGGGACTGCCAAGTGATGTTGTAAGAGGTGTGAGTATGTGAGTACAAGGAGTGGTGAGGAATTAGGAATAGTAATTCCATCCACCACGCAATCTGAAACACTTCTGTGTCTTGGCAAATCTTTCTTAGACGTCTGAGTATGTTCTGCCAGCCTGTTTGTTGCTTACCTCACCTGGTACTCATTTCTGTATGTTTGTTGAATGACTAATGGTAGGATGTTCTTAAGGTTAACAATGGCATCCACCCCCATCCCCAGTTTTTCCTCTTCCCAACTCCCTATCCCAGTTACTTAGTGGACCATTTTATATATATACAATACAGAATGGTAATTTTCTGTTATCTTTTTAGTGTGCATTATAGAAATTGGGCCAGAGTTCCTGTTTCCTGTTCATCACTCATTTGATATGGCAGTCTTCTGTTTTCTTTTCTTTCTTTCTTCCTTTTTTTTTTTTTTTTTTAATATCTTTGACTAGCCATTAGTTGATTTGGATAATTAATTGCATTTGTCTTACCGAGTTATCTTAGGGGGTCTGAGATGTTTGGGCCTTGTGCTGGATAGGGGCTATCCAGCACAAGGCCCTATGTTCTTAGCTGGGTTTCCCTTTCTTGCCTCTTTGTGGAGATGCATTACCTTTTCTCAGGTTTCCTCCTCCCCCACCTTTTGGGGGGGCATTTGTTCAGGCAGCACCCAGTTCCTTATGGGGGGACCTGTGCTGTGTGAGCAGCTTCAGGCTTCTGCTGAGCCTCAAGGATGAGCCCACCTGGCCCCCACAGGTGAGGCCAGTTTCTCAAAGCCCTCTGAAAATCCAAATGTTCAGCCTCCGTCTGCCTCCGCAGGCCAGAGGAAAGGCTTGCTGCCTTGTCTTTAAGTTGATGTTCCACTTGACCCAGGGACAGGGTATTTGAGACATGAGGACAGGGATGGAACTGAGAAGTGGCCTGTTTTCTGTAAAGCATCAGGTGTGTTCAGAATAGAGCTTCCTGTTTCCTGTGGCCTATGTCCTGTGGCCATTGTTACCATGTGTGGCTTTAGGCATCTGAAACAAGGCACAGAATAGAAATGTGATACTTTAGGAAGGAAGGCAAGTGGTACTAATAAGCCAGAAATAGAGAACCTTATTAGGAGGAAGACCTAACTTTCTGACCTATATGAACCCACACAACACCTTGCTGGCCTAAGAGAGAATTTGAACAGAGAAAAGAAATTCCAGAGATTAAATATTATGGATAAAATGGCAATTATTACTAAAATTATTCTAGCCAAAATTTCAATGGGATTCCCCCGCCGACTCCCGCCTTTAACTTGACAAAACTATTCTAAAAGTCCCATCTGGAGGGGAAAATAGGTTGGAATATTGGATAGATTTTTTTAAGCAGCTTTTGGGAAGCCAGTTGTGTCTGATGTGTGAATATATTCCCATGCCATTGTAATTACAGGTTAGGGTGCTGGCCCAAGGACAGACAGGTCAGAGAATAAAATGGTCCTGAAGCAGACTGTCATGCCTGAGAACTTCAGTGAGGGGAGGCAGCCTCATTTCAGTGGGAAGAAGAAATGTTCTGATCTTGGGCAACATGTTCAAGATTTGGAAGAGTCTGCTTATGGATCCCTCTAAACATGTAAGGTCTGGATAAATTAGATTTAATTTAAAAAAAAATCAAACCCCAGAAAATACCAAAGACAGCCAAAATTAATATTAATCAGCCCAGATATCGGGAGGCCTGACGCCACTCCAAGGTTGCAATGAGAAAATCACAAAGGCCAATATGGGGCACTGGGCCACAAAAGCAACCACACAGGATCGTCAGACCCAGAATGAAAACCCAGCCACACAGGGTATTATGTGCAGCTGAGAGGACACCTGAAAGGCGAATTTCTTTATTCTTCAGGGGGTTTGAGAGCCTAGAGACATGGGGAAAAAAATGTCTTGTAATTTGTCATTTTCCTGAATGTAATTTGTCATGTGATCTCCACCTGCTGTGGTTGGGGTGTAAAGCCATCTTGAAGCCCCACCCCCACACCCAGAGTAGATGCAGGCCACTCCCTGCACCAACACCAGGAGGATCCTGAAATAATCTGTGTGTTCAGAAGTAGTGGGGATATGCCCAAGTGCATTGCTTCTCCAACTTTCTATGCAGTTGGATCCCCTGGGGGACTTGTTAAGGTAAAGAGTCTGACTCACAGTTCTGGGCAGAGCCTGAGACTCTGCATTTCTAACCAGCTCCTGGGAGATGCTGATGCTGTTGTTTCCAGGACCACACTTGGTGGGGAGGTGGGGGGTGGGGAGCAGGTAGTAAGGACCCCTGAGTCACTGCCAGGATGGCACAGGGCAAGGTGGGTGTCTCCATGATGCCTGGCTTCCGGCAGCTTTGCAGCTCTTGTCTGTAAAGGACTGTGGACCTGAGGGTAGAGTAAGTGAAGTGTGTGCTTTGGGTGTTTGGGTGTTTGGGTGTTTGGCACTCCCAAATACAGACATGCGGTTTGGGGCTTGCTCTGAAGACGACTCCCAAGTCAGATGTCAGTGACGAGCCATCAAGGCCCTTCTCCACTCTGAGAGCCTTCAGTCATTTGCAGCCATATTCCCACTGTCCAGAATGCTGATTTCTTTCCATGTTTTCATTTAGCCACGACCTGTGTCTATGGAAGGCATGGATTTTCCAAGTGGAGTATGATAGAATAGGGCTCACTCACTCTTCCGTTGTGATGACATCTCATACATGTTTAGCATTCCAGAACTGATCTGACTCACATTGAGCATCCATGGCGGTGATCTTGTGGCCATAACCGTGTTGCTGAATGGGAAGCAGGCCACATTCCTCTCATGTAGTCATACTGCATGTCCCGTGTTCCTTCCTTTGCTCGAGATGCTGCAGTCAGCCCCGGCTGCCTGCTTTTGACCTCCTTGCCCACTAGCTGGGGTGGAGCTTCTGTATTTCTGTCCAGGGCCTGCCCACCACCAGCTTCTCCATGGCCCTGTGCACTCAACTCAAGAGCACAGCTCGGG
Organism: Panthera uncia; assembly: GCF_023721935.1. NCBI lineage: Eukaryota > Metazoa > Chordata > Mammalia > Carnivora > Felidae > Panthera > Panthera uncia. The sequence goes on along the minus strand of NW_026057578.1, from coordinate 42,131,566 downwards.
CTGGGCTGGGTGGCCCCAGGCATCTAGAAACTTGGGGGTGTGGAGATGTGAGCGGCCTCAGCTAGGGGAGATGCCTGGAGAGTAGGTGTGGAGCAGGCCAGGAAAGGAGCTCCTTCTCCAAATAGAGGAGACCTGAACTTGGGTCAGGGAGGGCTCTAGGGCCTTGAAGTTTTAACCGTGGGCACCAGAGAGCTAGAAGTCTAGGGCTGGTCACATGGGGGCTATCTCAGTTAGCATTCAGATCGATCAAAAGTCAGTCAAATGACTGGTTCAGTTGCGCTCGCCACATTCCAAGTGCTCAGCAGTGCCCTGTGGCCAGTGGCTGCCTTTGCTGGACAGTGCAGGGAAGAGTGTCTCCATCAGTGCAGTCAGTTAGGACAGTGCCGTTCTAGACCAGAGCCACCAGGAGGAGGCCAGGCAGCCTGTAAAAATGAGCATGTCTTTGCAGCTCTGAGTTGGCACCACGCAGCTCACCCAGTGCCTTGTTCTGTCTGCCTGCATCCTGAGTGGGGTGGGGGTGAGCTCCCCGTCGTCCTCCATATCCCAGTGCTATGTGACAAGTGAAATCGTGGAGCCTGTGGCTGGCCCATGATGCACGACAGATCAGCAGCAGAACCTGCCCCAGAGCTGGGGGGCACCACAGACGGTTGTGTCCTCAATTGTCACCAGGTGGGCCCAGCAGGGTCCTTGCTGACAGACGCCCCAGAGAGAGACCAGGCAGGTGTGGAGGCGGGCACAGGACACGCTTCTGCAGGCCCCAGTTGGAACTCTTCCAGGACTTCTGATCTGTTTTTCCTACAAGAGCAAATCAGGGCCGTGTGGCAGGTTTTTACCACTTGTCCGTGGCTGGATCTGACAGTGAACACCTGCCTTCCTAATCCACGCTTTTAAAATTTATTAGCGTATAAATGTGTGCTTCCAGCAAACAAAGTACAAACAGCATAGAAGTGTGGAAGGTGAAAACCGAAAGTCTTTCCACTCCCTCCCTTTCATGGGGGAGCCTGGGAGCCATTCCACTCATTGCTTTGGCACACACAGTTGCGGCCTGCGGTGCACACAGCCTTGGAGCTTGCTTGCCTTGTGTACCAGGGTACCAGTGACATCTTTCTGTATTGTACCTACAGGGCTGCTGCTGCTGTATCCTGTCCCATAGCGTGAATGTATCGTTTGCTTATTTAAATGGCATTAACCAGCGTGCGGTTTTTTTGCTGCTAAAATTAATGCCACAGTGATGTACGTATATTGTAGTGTATCTCTGCAAAGTAACTACGTCGATACGCAGTTGCTAAGTGAAAAGACGGTCCGTTTTCAATTTAGGAGCACAGTGCTGCATCGCTCCCCAAAGACACTTCACGATTTACAATTTGCTCAGAGTGCTGAGAGGCCCACGTGAGCGTTTTCCAGCACCTTCCACCTGACTTGACTCTTCACGTGGTGCTGTCGAGATGGTGACCACTTGAGGGGAGCGTTATAAACCCAGGTGTGGAATAAGGAGAAGACGCTTACTTATGAAACAAAAGGCACAGATTCTTTTATTGTTGTTTGCAGAAGAGGGAACTCGGGGAGCCACAGAGAAGTGGAAATTTCCCCAGAACTAAAGCTCCTGGGTGCATGCAGCCTGGTTGCAGGCCTCCGCTGTTTCGCTCTCGGAGAGTCCCTCAGGACTCGTGCATGGTGTTTATCAGGAATGCTGCGTCCCTCTTACAGGAAGTGTGTTGTGTACATGGTGGGGGTTTCTTGAAAATCTGTTTTTGCCCTCGGAGTCGGTCTTTGCTGGCATACCTCGGCTGGGAGTGTGAAGTTACACTTTTAGGACAGCTCTTTTTGTCCCAGTGCCTAGAGGTGAGTCCAGATTAGTACGGTGTGGGCTGGCCCCAGAGGAACCAAGGACCGACGGGGAGCGCAAGATGCCCATTTGCACACTCTCCAGAACGTCGTGCTTCCGCTGGAACTTGGTGGGTGCACTGCTGTCACTGAGCGTGGCTCTTCCCCTCTTGCGCTGCATTCACACTGGACACCCTTCCCTGTCTGCGGGCCTGTTTGCCCTGAGGCCAGAAGACCGTCATCGTGTCAGGGCTCGGGGGAACCCCGCCAACCTGCAGGAGATGGAAAACGCTCTCAGACACCCCACGATGACCTTGTCACACACACACGAGTCTGTGTGGGAGAAAGGCCTTCTTGGGGTACCCGACTATGGGTAAATTTTAATACCTTTCCTTCGCCCGTATTTTCTGGTTTTTTGGTAACCTGCATTTTTTTTTTTTCTTCATTTAAGTTTTAGTTAACAGACAGTGTAATACTGGTTTCAGGAGTAGAATTCAGTGATTCATCACTTGCATACGACACCCAGTGCTCATCCTAACAAGTGCCCTCCTTAGTATCCCCCACCCATCTAGCCCATCCCACACATACCTGCCTCCCTCCATCATCCCATAGTTTGTTCTGTATCATCAAGAATCTCTTATGGTTTGTTTCCCTCTCTTCTCTCCCCCCCCCTTCCTATATGTTCATCAGTTTTGTTTCTTAAATTCCACATGTGAGTGAAATCATACAGTAATTGTCTTTCTCTGATTGACCTATTTTGCTTAGCACAATACACTCTAGCTCCATCCACATCATTGCAAGTGGCAAGCTTTCATTCTTTTTGATGGCTGAGTAATGTTCCATTGTATATATACACCACATCCTCTATATCCATTCATCAGTCAGTGGACATTTGGGGTCTCTCCGTAGTTTGGCTGTTGTTGATGATACTGCTATAAACAGTGGGGGGTGCGTGTACCCCTTCAAATCAGTATTTTTGTATCTGTTGGGTAAATGCGTTTTCTTTTTTAAATGGAAAAGAAAAAAAAAGCTCTATTATTTGTCTGCGAGTCAAATAAGCAGGCACTCATTGTACGGAGTGGGGCTCCTAACCTTTCGGGCTTTGTGAGGCAGCCCAGCCCTGACCATGGGTCCTCTGAGCAGCAGAAGGGGGTCCCTGCTCCTTCAGGGGGGTCAGGTTGAGGAAGGAAAGTGGCCAGTTCTTTTCAACCTTGTCCCAGCCTTTGGGTACCCAGTCTATGATCACAAACTGAACTAAGATGGAAAGTTCGTGGCTCCCCACATCTGTGAACCTTGAAGTGTCCTGGGGGAGCTGCTCAGCTCCATATTGTGCAAGGCCTCCCTGGCCACTCCCTTCTGTGCCAGAGCAGATGGAAATGCACAAATAGGATCATGCTCTGTACCCTTCTGGGGCAGGAGTCACCAGAGGTCAGGGGATATAGGGAAGGATCTTCAGAAAAACTGCTAAAGTCGTCTGTACCTTAGCATGTGACTTAATCTAATCTTAAGGCATGCGACTTGATAATAGCATCACCCCTTCCTTCCTACTATCCCATCCCCCCCACCCCCCAGTGTCCTTCTTCACTGTGTGCTTGCTGGGTCGCCCCCAGGATTGTGACACTATCGTTCTCAACTAGATGTTTGTGAGATGTGTGGTTTACGAAGCTCCTTTCCATGCATTTCTCCTCCTGAAGGTCTGTAACGTGGATTGGTATGTTTACCTGTTTTTGCAAAAGCAGAAGCCACAGCTCACCTCTTGTTTTGAGACTTCCCAGAAGTCATGTTGCCAGTGGACGGTCAGGGATCTCAGCCTCCTGCCTTGGGCCCTCTGTCTCTGCGGGTCCCTCAGGCCAAGTGCAGCCCACCTCAGCGGCTACTCTACAGCTGTCTTAGGGCTGAGGTACACGCAGATATGTCTTGAGATTAGGTTTCATACTTTTTTCTTTCAAACTTAGTTTTTCAGGGTCTGAAGCTCTGAAATCTCTGTAGGACTTTTGAGCCTTCATAGCCTTCATTCCCTTTCTCTGTAAGTTCTTCAAGCCCAACTTCTCTTTCTCTCTCTTTTTTTAATGTTTATTTATTTTTGAGAGAGAGAGAGATGAGACAATGCGAAAGGGGGAGGGGCAGAGAGAAAAGGGGACAGGATCCGAAGCAGGCTTTGTGCTGACAGCAGTGAACCCAATGCAGGGCTCAAACTCACGAACCGTGAGATCATGACCTGAACCAGAGTTGGATGCTTAACCGACTGAGCCACCCAGGTGCTCCAACTTTGCCTTTTTGCAAGAACAAAAACATGCCCTAGGGAAGGAGCCAAATCAGTCTTGGCGCCTCATGTCTCACAGAAGCTGCTGGATGACATTGCTTCCAGAACTTTCCATTCAGTCATGTTAAAACATGGCAGTGCTGGGGCTCCAGTCGCTGTCCTCAGGCAGCTGTGGTCAGGAAGCCCATAGTTGCACAGATCTTAACCTTTTGTTACCACCCGGGCCTCTGTCCCCCCAGTTCAGCTCCTCGGGGCCCTTGGGCCTGGCCCCTGGCCCTGGGGCTCTTCCCTCATCTGCCCTCCCCCCCCGCCAGCCTTGTCTCCCAGGTGTCCTGAAATAACATCTCCTCATTGCAGACCTTCCTCCCTGCTGGCATTGCTTCTAGCCTGTAAGATAGAATCCAGATCCTTGGGGCCTAGGAAGACGTGGACTCACTCCAGTCTCACTTCCCTCTGCTCTGAGTGGCAAGGCCCCTCCGAGCCTCACTGCCTGTCCTTGCCGCTCCCCTTTCCGAAGCCCCGCACAGCCCTCGCCGTTTCCTTATCCAGTAGCTCTTGGCCAAAGCATCCCCTGCCACTGCTGCCACGTCGCTTCCTTGGCAGCATGCCCTCCCTGGGTTCCCTTCCTGTGGCTCTACTGCATGGTTGCCGTGCATCCTGTGTCTCCTCTGCCTCTCAGCTGGCAGTTCGGCCTCTGACTTAACCCTGCCACCCCCAGTGGTGTGCTGACTGCCGGGTGCACGGTACGAGCACACTCTGTGTCTCTAGAGACCGTTGGAACCTGCCTGCCCCAGGCAGGGCTGCGTCAGGGTACCTGCACCGGCCATTGGAGTTGAGCCTCGGTCACCTGATGGGCTGTCCCAGGGCCAGGGTGGCCACCCGCTCCCATTGCTGGGCAGCAGTCAGCACCGACCTGTCGGTTGAGTCCTCTGGAGCCACACAGGAGCGGTCCCGAGCTGGACTCTGGAGGGGCTGTGATAGTGCCGGGCCGCGGAACCCCACGAGTTCCCTAGCGCTGAGACCTGGCCGCAGGGGATCCTGGTGGGGATGTAAAGACAAAACTCTCCCGAAAGGACTTTGCGGTCGACAGGGAGAGAGGGACTCCTAAGTGCCTCTTGGCAAGACAAGTTTGATTTTAGGTGACCACGCCCCCCGTCATGGTCACAGAAGGGCGCATGGTTTTGGAATTTGAGGTGTTATACACATTACCCAGTGCCGCATGCTCCCTGGCTGGGGGCTGCAGGAGGCAGAGGGCTCCTTGCTTTATCTAACCCTGTTGCCCTTCTTAGCCTCACGAGAGGGTACAGACGGGGGTGCCAGGCAGGAGCCAGAGGGTCCGTGGGCTGTGTTGCTCTATCCTCAGGGCTGGCTTCTGGGCACCACCCTTGCACGACTTCTCCGTCCAGCTGGTGGGAGTGGGGGAAAGGGCAGAGCCCCGCCTGAGTCCTTCCCGGTGGGCGCTGTCTGTTCAGGGAGGGGTCGGGGCCTGTGCCGGTCCTGTGACTGGGGCTTGCTTGAAGGTGGCCCTGTTGGTTGACTCTGCGGTGCGTTTTGTGCCGGGCATTGTTCCAAACGTGTTGGGATTTAATCTTGGCAGTGAGGCTAGGAAGGAGGAAAGATTGATTATGACCCCTGTTTCGCAGATGAGGAAACCAAGGCCAAGGGAGGTGAAGCAACTTGCCCAAGGACGCACAGGCAGGAAGGAGCTGAGCTCGCAGAATTTGAGCCCAGACTGCCTGACTCAGGGGCCTTGTTCTGACCGCGGTGCCCAGTGCCCAGGGGCAGAGGTGATCTGCAGGCCACACCTGGCCCACAGATGTGTTTGTTCAGCCCCACAGAGGTTTTATTTATTTCTTTGAGTTAGCTGTCAGCACTAAAGGTCAGGAGGTGACACATACAAATCTCGTTTCCGGTTCTCCTCAGCAAGTCCACAGCTCTGAGGGTTCTGGCCCAGACCCCACAGGAGCCATCCCCTGGAGGTGAAGGAACATGTCCAGAGGCTGTCCCCTGAGCCAGACCTGTGCCATCCTTGCAGGGCCCGGTCCCTGCGGGTGTTTATTGTGTCCCCTGCCGGGCAGGTCTGGATTACTCCAGAGCAGTGAGGCACCAGTTCTGTCTCTGTTCTGTCTCTCCGCTCTTTGCTCCCTTGCTGTGACCTTCCTCCAGGCCTCCCTGCTCGTCCATTCCTGGTATTTCAGAACTCACCAAGGTGGGCAAGGCAGAGACTATAGGGGCAGGCTCTCAGGAGCTCGTCTCACTACGATTCACTGCCTCATGGTCTTCGTGAAGTCAGTGGTTTAGCAGATTAGATGTTAGTCTTTGACAAATTTAGTGTAGTGCCTTAAGATTTCACAATGCCGGGGATTATTTCCAGTTTTCGAGTCTTTGCTGGAGATGTGTAGCATGCCGGCCCAAGTTAGCTCCCGTTAGCACGTGATTTGTGGCCCGGGTGCCCGCCTCCCAGGAATAGGCATCCAAGTGAGCTCAGCGCCACTGGTTTGGTGAGAGGATCTTGAAACCCAGAAGCAAACGCAGTTCACACGGAGGTCCAGAAGTTCTGGTGCCTACTTCCAAGTACTTTTTTCTTTCATTTTTACTTCCCCTGATTTGGGGGAAATAAAGATGGCACCATTCTTTAAATTTTTTTTTTTTTTTTTTTTTTACATTCCCTTTATTTTTGATAGAGAGAGACAGAGCACAAGTAGAGGAGAGGCAGAAAGAGGCAGAGACACAGAATCCGAAGCAGGCTCCAGGCTCCAAGCTGTCAGCACAGAGCCCAACGTGGGACTCGAACTCACAAACTGCGAGATCATGACCTGAGCCAAAGTCGGATGCTCAACTGACTGAGCCATCCAGGCGCCCCAAAGATGGCAGCATTCTTACCTAAACGACTTCATGGAAAAGTGTAAAGCTGGGGCTCTCTAAAAATACCTTAAAAGATAGTGTTCATATGAACATAGAGAAGGCCAGGGAAGTTTGTGTGGGGAGATCGGGCGATAGGCAGGGGAGAGTTAAATTGTGCTGTGTGTAGCTTTGGATTGTTGCACCTGCTCAAGTTTTCATTACTTTGTTCTCTAAAACATCTAAGAAAATATAATTAGGTAAGAAAGTTTGAATAAAGGTATATTAGAATGATACTCTTACAGAATACTCTTGGCAACGTTCTACAGGCAGAGTGTCCTGGCTATCCAAGAGGGAACACGGTCTGTCAAGACCACTGGGGTGACATCTGTGGGGAAACAGAGCTCCATAGCAAAGCCTGGCTCCACTATCTAAATGTCTCCCCCTCCCGCCCCCAGCAATGTGGTAGGGACTACGGGGGCCTAGAAGGATGGTCTAGGAGAGGCTTCAAGAGATGCCCGAGCCCCTGCGCAGTCTGAGGCCTCTGCAGGGACAACGGCCGTACTTTTGGGGGGTTGGAGGGTCCCTAGGGCTGGAAAGGAATAGACCAGCCTGTCCAGTAGAAATAGTGTGAGCCACCCGTGTGAGCATATGTGTAGTTCAGACTTTCCTAGCAGCTACGTGAAAAAAAAGCAAACAAAAAACAAAGAATTAAATTTTAATGATATATTTTATTTAACCCAATTTTCCCCAAATATTATCATTTCCACATGCAGTCGATACCAGAAAATTATTACAGATATTTTACCAAGTCTTCAAACCGGGGTGTATTTGTACCTGCAGCACAGCTTGGTCCACGCTGGCTGCATTTCAAGTGCCCAGTGGCCACATGTAACTGGTGGCCAGCCTGTTGGGACAGCACAGTAGACATTTCCCGAGTCAGGAAAGGAAAACGTCTGTCCATTTGAGCTCCAACTGCGTCTTTGAAATAGTGGACTTCCGTCTTCTGGAAAACCTGCATCTGCCTGCAGGCTGAGGGGGAAGGGCAGGGACCCCGGAAACCAAAATGCTACTGGTGGGGTCTTCTTCCAGTAGTGAACTTGAGAGCGGTCTTTGCTTTGTTTTTGGCTTAGCGGTGCTCAGAGTGGTTTTTCTAAGTTTGCCATCAAGATGATTTTGTGTTATATACGTATATCAATGAAAAGAAAGGCTGAAGGGAACACGCACCCCACCCCCACTTCATTTTCATGGCACTCTTGAGCTCTTAGGCCTTGAACGTCACCGTGGTTATTTTTAATCTCCCGAGCCTCACTCATGAGGTAAGAAGTTCTACAATGAAGGTGCTCATAGCAACCAGCTCGCCCACATCCCACGTTCCCCTCATTAAGGTATCACTCTAAATGCTTTGACTGGCGATGAAAATATTGTGACTAGCAAGTGAAAATATTGTGACAGGCCAGAGAATTTGGGGTTGCTATGGAAACCTTCCCGTGCGTTGTCCTCAGTGAGGGGGGCTTAGCTGAAGGTGCTGCCACGGGCCGGCCTGTTTCCCTTTATTTCATTCATTTGGGGCCCGGCCGTTCGGCCGCGGGGCAGCTCTGGGCCTCGGCATAAGTCATTCCCCAGGGCATTTCAGGTGGGGTTGCTGCCAGATGGGGCGTCTCAGTTCACCCTTTCCTGCATTCGAGGCCACTCGAGAGCCTGCCTTGAGTGAGTGTGCGTGTGTCAGGGGGCCTCAGGAGCACCGCAGAAGTCACAGCACAGGTGGCTGTTGGCACCTGACTCTGTGCCTCCCAGGAAGTCACTCGTGGACTGACAAGTGGGCAGGCCCGCTGTGAAAGAACCTAGCCCAGCCTCCCCTCCCCTAAAACCTGCCTCGGGCTTCGTGAAGCCGGAAACAGTGTTTGAACCTGGATGTGTGGAAAGAGCCTCCTTTTCCCTGGGACCACAGAGAAGCAGTGTTAGAGATGCGGGCCTTTGCTTGCCGTCCTTCTCCAGTGACCGCGGGGTTGTGGCAGTGGGGTCCATGTTTACGAGGAGCCATGGGGCTTGGTCACCGCAGGCGGGTGAACCCACCTGTGCAGGGCTGTGCAGGGCTGTGCAGGGCTGTGCAGGGCTAGAACTGGACCAAGCGGTTTGCTGGAAAAAGGGAAGGAAAAGCACCTTTGGGGAAGGTATGCCTTGCTTAATTCTGCTCATTTTGATGATAAAAAGGGGGGCGGTGAGGATGTCTCCCCCAGCCTAGGAAAACAGCCTTTCTTTTACTTAGGGACCTTCCTCCTCTGCTCTCTTCGGGCAGTTGGGACGACTGTGCAGGGACCTGAAGTCTGGGCCGTTTCTCAGCACTCTGAAAGAGCTCAGGGTACCCAGGGCAGGCTCGCATTCAGCCCGTACAGCCCAAGCAGCTGGACAGAGTCCTCGGTCGGCTGTCTGGCCCCTGCTGCTTTGAGGTGTGACCAGCTTGGTTGCTGGGGGCGGAGGGTAAGTTCCTGTTCCTTCTCTCTCCCTGCACAGCGCCCCCGGACTCCGACAGCCCTCTCTACCTCCCTTACAAGACTCTGGTCTCCACGGTCGGAAGCATGGTATTCAACGAGGGTGAGGCCCAGCGGCTCATTGAGATCCTGTCCGAGAAGGCTGGAGTCATCCAGGACACCTGGCATAAGGTAGACCCGCCCTCCCTGCTCTCCCCTTAAGTCCTGGGGCCCTCGCCTCCCTTGAGTGACCCCGTTGGGCTGGCCACATGCACAGAGTTCAGGAAACAGTCTCCACTGGCCTCTCTCAGCAGCACCCCGCCTCCCCTTCCCAGACACAGATTGCATGAATCACCCTGAGTACACTCTGCCTTCTGCCTCAGCCCAGCCACAGCCCAGCCACGGAAACAGGAAGACCGTTACGGGTCAGGGCCGGGCTCTGTGTTGTGTGAGCCAGCGGGGGTGAACACAGGAGCTGGGGCCCGGCTGGCCTGTGGCCAGGGCTCGGGTGCAGAAAAGAAGGTGTAGGGACACGCTGCACAGTGGGGAGCCTGGAAGCCCCTTTCTCTGACGTCCCTCCTACTGTTGGGGGTCAGTCCAGAGGCCGGCACTCGCCCTCTGCTTCTTGTGGCGAATGAGCTGCCACCAGGAGATGCTGCCTGGCATGTGTTTGTTCCTCATCCAGAGTCAGAACTCTAGGAATTTTGCTGGAGAATTTTGTGGCACCCTAGTGGTTAGTGATGCTGGGGGGTGTCTTCAGAGCCAGGCCAGTGACTCCTGACCTGAGGCCAGCGGGGCTTACTCCCTTCCTGACTCTCGCCAAGGTGTGGCACATCCCACAGTCACAGGAAGCTTTGTGCTCAGTGAGCTTGGGGGAGGGAAGGGTGTCTCTTGGCGTGCGAGTGACTGGAGGTTGGGAGGACCTCTCCTCCAAGGAGACAGGCCCAGACTCACCTCAGGCCACTGTCCCCAGAGTACACCTCGCCTCCCGAGGCATCTTGCAGGCCTCACACAGCAGCTAAGGGGTAGGCCCCAAGCCAGAAACAATGACTAATTGCCCTTCAGTGGGGTAGGAAAAGGCCTTGGCCACCATTGGCCCAAGTTCGTGGGAAGCACCATGCTCCTAAAACCTACTGCAGAGACGCAAAGCTTTTGGTCCAAACAGCTCCTGTATGCAGTGGGCCCAGAGACCTGGCCGACTGAGTGGCTGAGGCAGGGGTGCCCGTCCCCAGAAGTGCGTGGAGTCGGGCTAGAACCCGCTCACCCAGAAGCCCCATCCCACAGGACCGGGCCCCTGCTCTGGTCGTGGGTCAGGGTCTGACTGCTGGGGTGGGAGGGCACACCAGCTATCTGCACACCCCCTCTGTTAATGCTGCTCTGTGGGCACTTCCAGGCCACTCAGAAGGGCGACCCTGTGGCAATTCTGAAACGCCAGCTGGAAGAGAAGGAAAAGCTGCTGGCCACAGAGCAGGAAGACGCAGCTGCCGCCAAGAGCAAACTGAGGGAGCTCAATAAGGTACGGCTGAGTGCACACCCTGTCCTGAGCACCCCCAGCGGTGGCCAGTGCTGTCCCCAGATCGCAGGCTGGCCTTCCCACCTGGACTCCTTGCACGCGCCTGCTGGCTTGGGACTGCCTCTCACACCAGGGATTCTGTGTCCACGGGAAGGCCTTCTGCTGTCTGAGAGCCTGACAACCTGGGGCTGGCTCACCTGTCGTGGCCCTGGGTAGCTGTGCGGGGTGGCAGCTCCCCTCCATGATGAAGAACACGTGCGCATGGACGTTAAGTAGAGGGTTAGGGCTGTCATTCTCTGATGGGGATGGGCCAGAACCTCATCACCGGTCCCACAGTGACAGGCCATCTTTTTAGGGTATTCACCCTGAAAGCGCAAGGGGCCACCCCCGCCAGAACTCGCTGAGCTTTGTCCCTTGCCTCTCTCCTGAGGAGTAAGTCCTGGTGCCGCGGTCCCACGAGGCCAGTTGCACTCAGTTTGAAAGCTGTCTCTTTCCAGCAGAATTCTGTGGCTTGCTCTTGCCCTCTTGCTGCTTACTTCCCCCTTCTGTCCGGGCAGCGGGCCCAGGGAGATGGCCTGGGACTGGGGATGTCCCATGTGGTCTGGGCCACAGCCCTTCCTCAGGGCACCTCCACCTGCTCATTCGAGAATAGTCAGAAACGAGGCAGCCTGAGTTTCTGACCTCAGTTGGAGAGACACAGCCCTGAGCCAAACAGTGAAGTTCATTTGGTGGAGATGGCAAGAGCAGATGAGCTTTTTGGGTGGTAACTCTTGGTTAATGGTCCACCCAGGAGAAGGACCTTCCCTAGAGCTCAGTAGCCTTCTGCCCGCTGGGCCTCATCACCTCTGTCAAGATTGTCCACGTGCAGCCTTCACGTGAGCCCGTCTTGAGTTGTTGGTGAAATGCAGGCTGGCTGGAGCCGCTCGCCCTGCCCCCAGGAGCCGGACACGCAGCCTCTTTCTGCCTCGGCCAATGGTGCGCCATGGCCGTGAGCATTTGCACCACAGAAAAGGGCCAGCGCCGTGAATCAGTGCCCTCCCACCCCCAGGAGCCAGCAGGCCAGCACTGGTCAAATCTGTGGTTTCGGGGAGCCATCCTTCTGTACCTTCTTTCTGGACAAACTGAGAAATCCCTGTGACATTTGTCTGCCCCAGAATTAAGGTCAGGGGAGAGGAAATGGAGCAAATGTCCCCACGGCTGGTTGGCCGTGTGGTTGTCTGGCTAGTTCCGTGCCTGCCCCCTTGACTTTAGGGTGGGCTGGAGGTGTGAGGAGTGAGGAGGTACAACCTTTGCCAGTCCCAGTGGCCTGTTTCTTCCCCATGCCCAGGGTCTCTGGCTACCGTGGGCAGGGCAGCGGGCGCAAGCAGGGAGTACATCCTGCAGGAGGCCCCTTAATGCGGCCCTCATGCTGGACACTTACTGCTCACCCTAGTGGTGGCCGCTTGACACAGCCCTTGGTGTTCGTTACCCATCTTGCTCCGAGGTGTCCAGCCAGGCCCCCGCTCCTCTGACCACACCCTCCCTGCACCCTCCTGGGCTCCCAAGTGCTAACACGGTCCTGTGAGGTCCCTCTTTAAGCTCTGCCAGTGGGTCTTAATCTTCAGACCCAAGCCCACACCCCTGCGGTCCTGCCCCATGTGCTCCCCTGACATGCCGACCCTTTGTTGCCACCCCTGGGTCTCTCCTCCTGCTCTTCCCTTATCCTCAAATGCCTTTCACTGTGTGGCTGGCTGGAGATTTTCCCCTTATCTTTGAAGACTCCTTTGACCTCCCTCCTTCCCTCCCTCCTGTGAGAAGCCTTCCAGAACGCCCATTTTCCTCTCCCAATGCCATGGTTGTCATCACCAAAGCAATTACCTATCATTGTATTGTCCCCTGTGATTCTGGCCACCTTGCTTGACTTAACCTAGCAGGCTGCCTGTTAGCGAATGGCCACCAAGGCCCAAGGCCAGCACACAGCTAAGAGGAAGCCTTCCCGGCCTTGGACACCATCATATCTTCCCCAGGGCTCAGTGAGCTCAGCTTTAAAATGGGGGTCATGATCCCCATCTTACTGACAGAATTGAGTGAGGCGCCTGCTTGCCTCAGAGTGGGAGCACAGTGTTGGCCACCTCTCCCGGTTCCGGTGGATGATCAGTGAAGTGTCCTTTAGCGTGGACCTTGGGCTCCTGTGGGCTCTCACCCTGGGCAGAGCCAGGAAGAGGATTGTGTGAACAGTGAGGCCAGGGGTCCCAGGTGGGCTCAGGGAAGGCCGGGCACACAGGCAGCATTGGCACCCAGCGGCCACCCCGTCAGCCTAGCTCCTCCTTTAGCTTCTGATTTGCTTCTGTCCCAGCCCAGGGACGGACGTGCGGGGGGCACTCTGGCCCTTCGGGGTGGGTCCCCCTGGCATCCCTGGCCTGGAGAAGGAGAGCATTTCCCACTTCTCTGATCTCCTGCCCAGGACCGGGATGGCACAGGGACTGGAATCTTGGGAGACGCTTGCGCCGTGGTCCCCCAGGCCAGCTGGGCCCACACCAGGCTCTTCCAGCCCAGCTGGAGGCCCACTGGACAGGGAGCATCCTCACCCCAGGGGCTTGTTTGCATCACCCTTTCTCGAATAGTCACTCTCTGCTCCCCTGTGGCTTCCATCCATTGCCATTCTTCCAAGAATGACACAGACCCCAGCCAGCCCCTCTCCCCTGACCAGCCCGTCCCACCCTGTGCTCTGCCCATGCCTGAGGCTTCAGGTCCCCAGGCCCAGCATCCTGTGTTCATCATGGGCATCTGACACTGACCAGAGCAGATGTTCCCTGGGCTGCGGAGGGAGGACTGATCAGGTGCACGTGGAGACCTGGGCCCTCCGTGTGGCTCAGCCATCAAGGCTCACTGCTGCTTCCATCCTGACACGAAGCACTCAAGTAGAAGTGGGCCTTCCAGGACCTGGATGTCAGGGACCCAGCCAAGCCAGGGTGTTGTAGCCCCAGCAGGGCCGAGCCAATAGTCCTGGAGAGCACAAGACAGTGTGTCCTGTTTACATAGCTCCTTCCTGTGTCCGCTGCCTTCACATGGCCAAGGTCTGACATCCACTCCTACTGGTCAGGTCAGCAGGGTTTTCCAGGGATCAGATCCCTCGTTGCCTCCTGTGGGTTCTCTGCTGTGGCTGGCTTGGTCTGTCCGGGAACTCAGGGGGAGGGGGTCTCAAGCCCCCAGCCCCAGGCGATGTCTGGGCTGTGATGACCTTGGGCCCGTCTGACAAGTTCCTGCCCTGGCCTGACTGCCTCTGTGCCCTCTGCTGTGTCCTAGGAGCTGGCAGCAGAAAAGGCTAAGGCAGCAGCCGGGGAGGCCAAGGTGAAGAAGCAGCTTGTGGCCCGGGAGCAGGAGATCGCAGCCGTGCAGGCGCGCATGCAGGCCAGCTACCGGGAGCACATCAAGGAAGTGCAGCAGCTACAGGGCAAGGTGGGCCGTGGCTCTGGGGTGCGGCCGGGGGCCCCAGGGGGCACATGGCTCCCCACAGGGTTGGGGAGCTGGCTTCAGAATCGGGTTGGTTTGGGAGGGAGGGGCCGTTTCACGTGGCCAGCCCACCACGCGTGTGTGAACGTCAGCAGCCAGGAAGATATAAAATAGATTTTAAACAACGCTTTTTGAAAACAGCCTGGTCCCAAGTGGCCGGTGCCATGTCCCATCTCCTCCGTTCCCGTGGGTCAAGTTCGCAGCCTCCATGTGACTCCCCAGTCATGCTGGCTCTGCCCTCTCTGCTCGTGCTTGGGAGGACGCCATAAAACAAGAGACACGAGCTGCCCGAGGGAGCAGCCTGGCCTGCCTGCAGGGCCAGAGCCCCGTGCCTTCTCCCCGGCCCTGCGCTCTGTTCATGGTTGGCCATGGCCACCTCCCTGCTGCTTGGCTCAGGATGTGCCACGGGAGGTCAGAGAGCAGGAAACAGACTTCCTCGGGGTAATTGTAGGCTGTGGCTATGTGCTTGGTGTCATGGCGGTTAACACAGCGCCTGGAGTCTACAGACCGTAAGGCAGAGGGAAGGGAGGGGGCGCATGCAGGGGGTCACCCTGCCTCTGGTGCATTAGTTTGTGGGCTGGGGCCTCGCTGACCTCGCTCCCCACCAAAGCCGGCTCTCTGTGAGGCCAAGAGGCACTCTGATGCCCCTTCGCTGACTTTGCAGATCCGGACTCTTCAGGAGCAACTGGAGAATGGCCCCAACACACAGCTGGCCCGTCTGCAGCAAGAAAACTCCATCCTGAGGGATGCCTTGAACCAGGCCACGAGCCAGGTGGAGAGCAAGTAAGCTCAGCGCCCCCGTTCAGACACCGTGAGGGCGCTCTCCTGGAGGCTCTGGAGCTGGGGAGGGTGTCTGAGCCTCAAGGCTTTGCAGGTAGATTCTAGTTTCTTGCTGGATGTGGGGCTGGCACGACAGCCTGGCATGGGCCCCACACGTGAGTGAGCACGGGGAGCTGGCTGTGCACTTGGCAACCCTCCCCGTTCAGGGCTCTGGCCTGAGACTCCATCCCCCTGTCTGGCTGTGAGTGGCCAACCCTTCCAGTGCATGGCCGGCATCCTCACACGTGGTCAAGGCGCCAGGGAGAGCCAGCAAACCCCGGTCTGGTCTGTCCGTGCCCAGTGTCCACGTAGTTGGGTGCCTCTCAGGTCCTGGCTGGTGCTGGCATCTTGCCTTCCCGGGGGAACACGTACTTTTCCACGTCTGTCTTCACAGGATCTCGATGTAGGGTCTTTAAACACTTCTCATGGTGGCCCAGAATTTTGGGGGTTAGCGGATTGTCTATGATCAGAGTTTGATGGTGGTGTGGGGACCCACCGTGGTCCTGAGCCCCTGGATTCTCCACCGGGAGACGAGATCTCCTGTGCTGGAAGGGACATTTGCAGTAGTAAGTCCTGCCTCACGGCACTCGGCCCGGCCTGCTCAGGGGGGCTCTTGCTCTCAGCATCACCCATCAGGAGTTCCAAGGGCTAGTGAGTCCAATAGGGGGCTGACCTTGGAGGGCAGCAGTGACCTCACCCTGTGAAGGGCAGCGTGGCTTTCTTCTGACTTCCTGATTTGAGCATTACAGTCTCAACTGGCTGGTCCAGAGGAAGCCCCACTACGTTTTCTTTTGATTCACATTTCCTTGCCCTCTCTTGGCCTGAAACATCCAGAAGGGACTTTCCGAGGTTCTGCGTTATCCCCAGAGCATCCCCTCTTGCCTGGAGAACCGACAAAGGTAGAGGGCGCTAGTACCCTCTGTCCCTTAGCTGCAAGTCAAGTGGGGAGAAGGTTGGCCCAGGAGCCGGACCGGGGAGGGGAGTCTGTGCCCATGCGTCTGGTCTTGCCGGTGGCCCCCCAGGGCAGTGTGAGCTAATGGCCACCTTCCCCAGGCTGGTGCCTTCTGTGCAGAGGCCTCCTCTGGGTGTGCGTGTGCACACATCTTCATGTCTGCCCTGGCCTGTCAGCAAGCTGGAGGTTGGTGGCTGTGGTTTCCTCAGCAGCTACAAGCAGAAGGTAACAGTGGAGCTCTGGTTTCTCCACTCATGTAGAATCCACTGCGGCCTCTGTCCCGGGGAAAGTCATAAAGCTACAGACCTGTCACCCTGAGGCGGTGGCCACCGACTCCCTTTGTGGAAGTTCTGCTCTGCATGGGGTGGGTGTCCCGGGGCCCTGCCCAGAGCTCCAGAGCAGTCCCAGGGGGCCACCCACTCAGCTTCCCGTCACTATCCCAGGGCACTGGAATCTAGCCTTTGCTGTAAGCCCTCCGGTCTTGAATCTTGGCCTTAGCGTGAGCTGAGAGAGAGCCTTTGGGACAGCCACGTTGGTGCAGGTGGGAAAAGCCAAGTGCAGAGAGGTGGGACCCACCTGGCCCTCAGCCAGCAGAGTACAGCTGGTCCTAGCCAGGTTTCTGGCCTCCACGTGGTGTGACACCACTGTGCAGGGTTGTGGGCGGTCTTGTCTGTCCCCTTTGTCTTGCCGAGTACTGTCTCCTGGCTGGACGGTCGGTCCTGCCTCAGAGAGATGTCTTCTGAGCTGATGAGGCTGGTGGGCCGATCACCTGCTCGCACTGGGGAAAGTGGGTCTTGAGCTGCCTTTCTTTTCCTTTCAATCGAGTCTCCTTCCTTCACTTCTGTGCTTGTCACCGGTCCTGAGATCCAGCTTTTGTGCAGTGTTCAACAGTCTGTTTTGTAAAGTGCCTCAACCTCCCATCTCTGGTGGCCCCCAGGCGTGGCCATGGTCCAGTCTGCCAGGGAAGTGGGCGCATGGACTCCAGCCCTGCAGGGGTGTCGAGGCCAGTCAGCCTGCATCTGGGGCCTGTCTGGTCCTAGATCAGCAATGAGGAGAAGAGTGTCTTGCCTTTTCTCTGACTTTCTCTGACTTTCTGGGCGGGGTTCCTGTGGGATACTGTAGGGCACATTTTGCTCTTCGCTCTGTATGGTCCATACGCGGCGCTGGCAAAAGAACGTCTTCACCAACACACATCAAAGCCCATAGGACCGACAATATGAGAGGCTTTGGTAGTGGCTCTGGGATGTGGGTGACCACTTGTAAAAGAGCACGTGCCCCGAAGGAAAGGCTCGCCTGCCAGGCCCTGTCACCCAGGGGGAGCTCTCGGGGCTGGCGAGAGCTCACCCAGTCAGTCCCTCTTCTGTCCATCAGTTGGGGCTGGTGACTGTCTTGCAGGCAGAACGCAGAGCTGGCCAAGCTCCGGCAGGAGCTCAGCAAGGTCAGCAAGGAGTTGGTGGAGAAGTCAGAGGCCGCACGGCAGGAGGAACAGCAGCGGAAGGCTCTGGAGACCAAGGCGGCCGCCTTTGAGAAACAGGTCCTACAGCTGCAGGTGAGCCAGGGTGGCAGCCGCTTCAGCGCCCGAGTCCGCTCTGCCCTCCCCCCCGCAAGCCTATTTGCGTAGCAGGGACAGGCCAGAGCTTGCCTGGCCACATCGGGTCATCCCTTCCCTGTGATCGTGATGGCCGGAACCCTCGGCCCGGGCCTCGTTAGTAACAGTGATCGCTAGTGGTGTGGAGCGGGTGCACTCAGTGTGGTCAGCATTGTCCTGAGTGCTCTGTAAGCATTGACCCTGCCAACTCTCATCGGGACCCTAGGAGGTAGGTGCCATTGTTATCTGTCGTCACCCATTACAAGATCTGAGGCACCAAGAAGTAACTGGTCCCAAGTTCACACAGAAGTGGGATTTGAACCCCTAGGTCTGGCCCCAGAGCTGTTTCTCCTTCCACGTTTGCCACCACCGGTGGTCCCGCAGCCTCGGGCTTCAAGGCTGGGCTGGTATGCTTCCTTCTCAGCCTCTGGCTGTGGCCCGAGAGCTGTCATTTTCCCCGGAGAGTGGCTGTTCTCCTTCAGAGGAGGAAGATTGTCCCCATCCCAAAGAGCACTGGGCAACATCCAGTGTGGCCTCAGCCTAGGGGCTTTGCTCCCTGTTGCCCTGAAGGCTTCTGGATGCCCCAGTCAGCCCGTTTGGGGACCACATGTGGGGAGCCTTGCTATCATGTCTGCTGTGTATTTAACTTACCTGCGGGAGGAAGTCCTGGTGGTCTGAGGGCCCTGGGCCCTTCTGCAGCTTAGCCATTGAAGTTAGGCTGAAGCACGAGTCTTGTGGAAGGTACTAAAACGACAGACGTGAAATTGTAAGACCAGTGTTTGTTTGGGTGTATACGAGGGACCAAAATGGAACACTGACAGGTAAACACAGTGTAGATTATTGGGGCAGCATCAAGATGGATGATTTGGTGTTTGCTATTTTTACCTAAAGCAGGCCCACCCACACCAGTGAGATCAGATGCTCACTGGGGTGGGCCTAGCCGTGATCATGTGTTGAAGGTTTCGGGATAGTTCCTGTGCTTCGGGGGCTGGAACCTCCCCTCTGGCACCCAGCTCGTCACCGTTATGTGTGCCACTTCTAAGGGGTCAAAGCCTGGGGCTGGCCCTCACCAGTAAGCCCCAGACTCGGAGCGTCTCTTGCCCTCTCAGGCTTCGGGCTGTCGTCCCCCGCCTGGGGCCGCAGAGAGTCCCCTCTTTCCTCTCTGACACCAGAGATTCTGGGAGTGGATGACTGCAGGTGGTGAAGGAGGCAGGGGTGTGTGGCTGCCTCCTCTGTTGTCCCATTGCTGACAGTGAAGCCCCCGGTGTCCGCTGGGGATTTTGGAGCCTTTTTCCCCATCTGAAAAAGGGTGTGACAGTAGTACCTGTCCCATGGGCTGGCTGGGGGTTCACCACGCTGATGCACACATAGAATGCCTACAGTAGTCCTTTGCTCAGAACAAGAACTCAACAGATGCGAACCTTAGAGGGGCCAACTCAGGAGGTCCCCAGGTTTTTCTGGAGGGTTAGGTTGCGGGAAGCAACTCTCTGTGTCACACTGAAGTCAAAACGGGGCTTTTCCCTTTCTGTGACTGCGCTTCATCACCTGGGACCCCTTACCGAGAACTCACCGTTGAGGGGCCAGGGTGGCCATGGCCTCCTGGCTTTTTCCAGTGGGTAAACTGACTTTAGAAATCCAGGAGCATTTTTTTTTTCAAATTTTTTTTAATGTTTATTTGTTTTTGACACAGAGGGAGACAGAGCATGAGCGGGGGAGGGGCAGAGAGAGAGGGGAGACACAGAATCCGAAGCAGACTCCAACTCACAGACCGCGAGATCATGACCTGAGCCGAAGTCGGACGCTCAACCGACTGAGCCACTCAGGTGCCCTGAAATCCAGGACCTTTTTTTTTTTAAGTTTATTTATTTATTTTGAGAGAGGAGAGAGGGGCAGAGAGAGAGAGAGAATGATTCCCAAAAAGGCTCTGCACCATCAACACAGAGCATAGCTCTGGGCTAAGCTCACGAACTGTGAGATGGTGACTGGAGCTGAAATTGAGTCAGATGCTTAACCGACAGAGCCTCCCAGGCGCCCCTGCAGGAGCATTTGATAAAGGCTGTTGGGGTAGGTTGGCAGGATGGAGAGAGCTCTCTGTCGTCTGCAACGTCAGAGCCAGCTGAGGGGCCAGCCTCCCTCTGGCATCTTCACGGCCCCCTTCCCTGTGCCCGGTCCCCAGGTGTCTCACAAGGAGAGTGAGGAGGCTCTGCAGAAGCGCCTGGATGAGGTCAGCCGGGAACTGTGCCGCTCACAGACCAGCCACGCCAGCCTGCGGGCGGACGCCGAGAAGGCCCAGGAGCAGCAGCAGCAGATGGCCGGTAAGGGTGGCCTGTTGGCTCCCAGCGGGCCTGAGGGTCTGTGCCAGATGTGGGGCCACACACCACCCTGGCCCCACTGCCGGGCCGGAGCCCATAAGATGACCAGCCCTGCTGGCGAGTGAGGGCAGCATGGGATCCCTGACTCTGCCCCTCAGGTGGTCGTGAGGTGGCGGTCTCGGCAGGAGGCGGGCAGAGCCAGCAAGGACTAGGTGTCGGGGCGGAGCTTGAGAGCGGGGCTGGGGAGTCGGGGGTGTGGAAGGTGCCACCGCCTGGAGCCTGCCTTGCCATGGGGCCCCCTCTGGAGCATCGGCTGTGGGTGAGAGCCACAGCAACCCTGAGGCCTTTGTCGACCTTCTCAGCGGACTCCTTCTGGACCTGTCCTGGCTCACTCAGCCCAAAAGCTAGGTTTGGAAGGTGGGGCCTATGGTCCCCCTAGGCCTACATA
Organism: Panthera uncia; assembly: GCF_023721935.1. Taxonomy (NCBI): domain Eukaryota; kingdom Metazoa; phylum Chordata; class Mammalia; order Carnivora; family Felidae; genus Panthera; species Panthera uncia. Next base: position 42,111,043 of record NW_026057578.1, on the reverse strand, counting down.
CAGGTAACCTTCATAATCAGAAGAATGTGGCTAAGTGAGGGTGCTGAGGGCCCCTGGAGAAATAGGGCAGACGAGGCCAGTGACCACTCCATAATCACTTGCTCACAAGTATTTCCTAAGCGACTGCCATAGGCACCCAGAGCCCGGCCAGGAGTAAAGCAGTGGCAGCAGGGCCACATTCTAGCAGGAGAGACAGTAGTCAGGTGCGGGGCCATGCATCAACCAGCCCTGTGCTCTACAGGTTTCAAACAGCCAGCATGACCTAACGCAGGGTTAGTATTCTGTTTCTCTGAAGAGGCAGCTAGTAAATAGTTTTGGCCTTGTGGGCCAGACACAGGGTCTGTCACAGCTGCTCAGCTCTGCTGTCATAATGCAAAAGCAGCCCTAGACGGCGTATAAACAGACAGACCTGGCTGTGTTCCAATGAAGCTTTACTTACAAAAACAGGCAGTGGGCCAGAGATGGCCCTTGGGCCTCGTTTGCTGACCTCACTCTAATGGGCTAGGTGTGGCTTTAGATTGGGTGGTCAGGGAGGCCTCTCTGAGGCAGAGGGAATGTTCAAGCCAAGTCTGGATGACAGGAAGGGGCTGGTCTCACAAAGACCGGGAAGAGGCAGAAACGGCCAGCACAGGGCCCCCGAGAATGGGGATGAACTTGAACTTGGCCCGCACAAGAAACAGAGGCATAAGATCAACAAGTGTGACTGGAACAAGAAGGCAGTCGGCCAGTGTGGGGCCCCAGGTGGCCCTCCCTGTGAGGTGTAGCGTGCTGGGAGCACTCAGGGCATCTGGGATGGGGGTGGCATGAGCCCCTTGTACTTGTGGATGCTCCGGTGCTGAGTGGAGACTGGACCAGAGGAGCAGGAGTGGCCCAGGGGAACAGGCGTGAGGCTCTTGCAGTCATTCCGGCCAAAAGCAACAGGCTGGGCCCAGGTGGCTCCAGGGTGCTGGTGGGCCGGGGAGGGATTTGGCAGACAGCGGATGTGGAACCCACAGGCCTCGCTGGCCGGTGAGAAGTGGGGACACGGAGGAGCAGAGCAGCCAGATGAGGAGACCAGGCTGGTCGGCGGGAGTGCTGGGTTCGAGTTGCCTAAGCAGAGCTCAGCTGATATGAGCCAGTGTTCCAGAGAACAAAAGTTCAGCAGCTACAGCTGGAATCCATTTCAGAGCGGCATCATTTTCCCATGAGTGATCTCAGGGCATTTCGTTCCACCCCAGTGTGCGCTGGGGAGCAAAAGCCAGAGTGACTTTGTCCCTCAGCCGCTAAGATGCCCAGTGGTCACAAGTGTGTCTTACGGGCCTGGGCGCACGCAGAAGGCAGTGGGGGTGGCCGTGCCAGCGTTTCCCACCCCCACCCACCCTTGCACGCTTCTCCTCAGAGCTGCACAGCAAACTGCAGTCCTCCGAGGCGGAGATGAAGAGCAAGTGTGAGGAGCTGAGTGGTCTCCACGGGCAGCTCAAGGAGGCCAGAGCCGAGAACTTGCAGCTCACCGAGAGAATCCGGTCCATCGAGGCCCTGCTGGAGGCGGGCCAGGCCCGAGACACCCAGGACGCCCAGGTCAGCCTTCGGGAGGGGAGGGAGAAGGCTGCCGAGTCCCACCCTGCCAAGCAGAGAGGGCCGACCGTGGATGGGCCCCATCCTGACTAGTCGCCGCACGAGGCCAGTCTCATGGTGACCGCGGCGCTTTCTGTCTCTCGTTCCAGGCCAGCCAAGTGGAGCAGCAGGCCCAGTAAGTGGAAGCGGAGGCCCGCAGCCTTAGCGTGGGGTGGCCAGGACCCCAGGAGCCAGGGCTTCCAGCAGGGTGCACAGATTCCCTGGGGAAGAGCCCCTTCAGAGGCCCTTGCCTTTCCCTGCTCCCTCCGGTGGCTCTGAGGACAGGGAACAGGCCTGGCCAGAAAATAAGGCCTCCCTGCAAAGAGCTCCTTGCCTCCTCTCGAGGAACAAGACTCAACTGTGTGGAGACTGGCAGGTGCTCGGTGGGGGCTTCTGGACCTTCTGCCCCCTCCTGTCCGTCCATCCATCTGTGACTCAGCTGGTCGGAGGGTCTCCATGTCTACAAGGCGAGGGTTTTTTAGGGACTGAGATCATAAATCAGGTAGCAGCCGTGATTACACACCCATCTAGAGAACCCAGGAGGTCTCCAGCTTTTTGCACAGATCTGCGATGTCTGTGCAGTTGAGAGCTGACCCAAGTCACAGGATTGCCCGCGAGGCAACTTCACTGCTGGCAGACCTTGTTCGCTCTCGGTATTGGTGACCCAGCACGAGGCTGTGCTAGGGGACTGTTTATTTGCTGTTGCAAAGGCTGGAGCCAATACTTGGGTGGAGTGGCTTGAGTTAGGGGACTTAGAGTCCTTGGGACCATCACCTCTGGAGCATGCGTCCCTGAACAGATGTCCACAGGCTTGGGAGAGGGTCCTGGCTGCTGTGGCCAGAGCTCCACAGGATAGTCACGGGGGGGTGAGGCATGAAGGGTGTCCTCTGTCCCTATGCAGACAATAAGACATGTCCCAGACCATCAGCTGACATGGTTCCCTTGTTCTGGCTGCTGCCACCAGTGAGTCACCTCCCCTGTGCCTCCTTGGGCCGTGGTCCATGTTTCTTAGCCTCAGGCTTAGCGGTTTGAGAGCTGAGGAAGGAAGCCAGAGGGCCCAAAATGCCTTGCAGGAGACGCAGGACCAAACTCTCCATGTTCCTTTCCCACTGTGCTACTTTGCAGAAAGTTCACGTGAGTTTTGTTTCTCTTGGAATTTATTGGAGTAGAGAAGTTGTGTTTGATGAGGGTTTTTTTTGCTTTTGTGTTTTAAGATCACATTCTTGGATCACAGAGCAAATTATTGAGGCATCAAAGTTACACTGCAAATAATGGTTCATTCTAATTTTTTGCATTGTGCAGATGTGTTTGGCAGAAATCGGTTTTTTAAATTTCCTTCTGAATTTATCTGGAAGTTGTGTCTAAGTCTGGCCATCCTGTTCTGGGTGGAGATGAGTGATCTGACCCAGATGTTCTGGAACCCAGGCAGCGGCCGCCAGGGGGCTGATTGTCAGTGTGTCCTTGCCATCTGCCTGCCTGGGTTTGCTCATGTGGTGGTTTGCTGGAGGCAGGCTCTTGCACGAGGGGGGGGGGGGGGGGTGGTGCTTGAGGGAATTGCTGCGAGGGGTCCCAGTACAGCTTTAAGGGTGAGGTCAAGGTTCCTTGGGCCTGAAACCACCCCCCAAGAAGTCAACAACTGACTTCAAGGCCTTGACCAAAACTGTTTTGAGAGTAACCAGGTGAGGCGTTGCCACGGTGGGAACCCATTTCCTGGTAGGGTGGTTGGGGCAACTAGCGGCCCACGCTCACAATTGTTTTGTTCAGTCCTAAGGTGCGTGAGAATGGTGTTTTGCAAAAATGTTGTTGACCGCGGCCCATGAAAAGAAATGCAGATGTGTATGTCCTCATCTGGCTGGCAGTGGCCAGGGCCCCACCCGCCTCCCCCAGACTGCTGGCAGCCCCCTCTGGTGGGCACACCCATGGGTGGGGGACCTCTTTCCAAGCTCATCACTTCTGGACTTCAGATTTCACCTGTTCCTGCTGTTCCTGGGGTCTTCGCTGCCCTAAAGTTTAATGCAGAACCCAACATGTTAAAGCCCCTGTTTGAAGCCTGTGACTCAGAACAGCTAGTCCATCTGTAGCAGCGTCAACCTCTTACTGTCTGGAAGATGAGGGTGGTCAAAGCCCACTAGGCTCTTGAATGTGGAGACGGGACTGACATCTCGCCAACCCCATGGCATCTGGGGCGTCACCCGGAGCTGATTCCCCAGAGCCCGGGCACAGGCCTGAGGGAGGAGCCTTTGGGTCTCAGCAGAGTTAGGTTCTGGACAAAAGATGGTCCTGCTGTACCCTGCAGAGACTGCTGGCCTATCATGAGCTGCTGAGAGCAGTGGTGTCCAGAGTCTCGATGGGTGTGCAGGTGACAGCACCACCTGAGTCTAGCTCAGTCGACCTCTGAGAACGCCCAGCCCATGTCTTCGGAGGGCCAGGTGTGGCTGTGGCCATAGGGAAGGGCCAGCTGACATGTTTTGTGGGGACCGAGCAGGACCAGGTTGAATAGAAGCCACATACCGTTCAGTAGAAGAAAAAGCACCCCCCAAACCCTACTGTCTGGGATATATCCCTGTTCCCGCCACTGTGGCCGCTCTGACCTCTTCAATCCCAGCAGCCAGTGTCACCAGGTGTAATTCTGGTGGCCTTTTGGGTCTGCACCCAGCCCCCTGGGCACTCGGGATGAGTGGAGAGGATGGGGCCGAGGCAGTTCCTTGGGCTCCCCTTGAAAGCTTGTGCTCTGTTGACGTGATTGGGGGCAGTGGGAGGGGACTGACCCATAGCCAAGTGGCTCCGGGTAGGTGTCCAGGCAGCAGAAGGGGCACTCCCGAGGCAGGACCTGGGGTGGCGTGGCCCTTGGAGTGCAGCAATGACGTCACTGTCTCCCTTCAGCCTCAAGGAGCTGGAGTCCCAGGTGCGGTGTCTGGAGAAGGAGGCCACCGAGCTCAAGGAGGCAGTTGAGCAGCAGAAAGTGAAGAACAATGTGAGTGCTGAGAAGCGTGGGTGTGAGGCTGGCCTTGTGGGAATCCCACCCCTAACCACTCAGGAAAGGGTTTGGCTACCCCTTTATGTCCCGTTGTGCTGTTCGTGGCTGGAAGCCTGCCTGCCTTTGGCGGCTTGGGTGAGGCCTCTTTTCCCCTTTGGGTCCGTCATAAGGCCCAGAGCTGACTCCCTTCCCATCGGCTTGGGTCACGTGCCCAAGCATGGAGCCCCCTGCCCCCCCTTACCCCCACCCCATGGTGGGGTCAGAATGTACCAGTTGGTCTGGTCTGGGTCATATGGTCACCTTGGAGTAGGGAGGCAAATGTCATGAGAAGGGGATATGGAAGCCCCTTTCCTCTGCAGGGGGTGCGGAGCCCCCCCTACATCCTCCTTGCTGGGCTGCCCCTCACTGCTCCTCAGGTGGCCCCGGGCTCCCTGGCTCCCCCATCTCCTCTTCCCCCGGGAGCCCCGCCTGGCCCTCCCTGTGCCTGGCGCGGCCAGAGCCAGCTGAGGGGTCGGTGGTGACAGGAGCTGCTTCTCTCTGAGGAGCCAGCCGACCCTGTCTTCTTCTCTCTCCTTCACGCTGGAGCCTCCTCACGGCCTGGTGCCACGGCCGCTCCCTAGTGGTTGGCCCCAGAGGAACCAGGCGACGTGCGCTAAGAGAAAGCACGTTTTGTCCCTTGGCAGTCTCCCCATTGGGGTCCCAAGTGGGGTTGGGGAGGGTTCTCCCTCGCTACTGAGCCCGGCTCAGGCAGCCCGGGTGGGATGTGTGGGCAGCCGACCGTCCCTGGCCGCTGACCTCTCCTGCCTCTGCCCCCAGGACCTCCGAGAGAAGAACTGGAAGGCCATGGAGGCTCTGGCCTCGGCGGAGAGAGCCTGTGAGGAGAAGCTGCGCTCCCTGACCCAGGCCAAGGTCAGAGTCCCACACGCGCAGACTCCCCTGCTGGTCAAGATTCGGTCGGCAGCAACTGTGTGGTTTAGCAAACCACACAAAACACACAAACCACGTGCAGAGCAGCCTTGGCCTCGGAGCCTCAGAGATCCATGCCAGGGGGCCCCTCAGAGATCCGTGCCAGGGGGCCCCTCGGAGATCCGTGCCAGGGGGCCCCTCGGAGATCCGTGTCAGGGGGCCCCTTGGAGATCCGTGCCAGGGGGCCCCTCGGAGATCTGTGCCAGAGGGCCCCTCAGAGATGCATGCCAGGGGGCCCCTCAGAGGTGCGTGCCAGGGGGCCCTCAGAGGTGCGTGCCAGGGGGCCCCTCGGAGATCCGTGCCAGGGGCCCCCTCGGAGATGCGTGCCAGGGGGCCCCTCGGAGATGCATGCCAGGGGGCCCCTCGGAGATCTGTGCCAGGGGGCCCCTCGGAGATCTGTGCCAGGGGGCCCCTCGGAGATGCGTGCCAGGGGGCCCCTCGGAGATGCGTGCCAGGGGGCCCCTCAGAGATCCGTGCCTGGGGGCCCCGAGGCCAGCGGACAGTGTGCCCTGTGCGCCTGCATCTTCCCCCTTAACCTCCTCTTCCCTCTCCTTCATTTATCCTTAAGGTGAAGGGGGGGAACATACCCCCCGGTGCTTTTTCTCACCTGGGCCTTTTGCTGTTAGGGTGCAGAGAGTGAGCGGCCATGGGGCTATGAGCCCTCGTGGCCTCACTGCCTTTGAGCCCGAGGTTGGCTGTCCTCAAGTTGTTTTTCTCCCCGGCCACTTTCTCGGGGCCCATGAGATCCTGGCCCAGTAAGTCCTATGGTTGATCTTTACCGTAAGTAGCAGAAGGAAAGTTGTCTTTAGCAGCAAGCTGTCTATAGGTCCTGGGCTCTGTGCCACCCAGCTCGGCGGAATGTGGGTGTCTCCATGTTTGGGGCCCCCATGTTGCCTCTGGAGCCCTGGGCCGGGAGCCAGCACTGAGCTCTGGCCTGGGGACGTGGCCTGCAGTGGCAGCCATGGGAGGCCTCACCCACCCCCTCTTGCCACACGTTTCCGTCCTTGATGAAAGGCCCCGGGGCAGCTAGCCCTCCCCTCCCAGCCTCGCTCATGCAGAAGGAATGTCTGTCCTGTTATCATGAGCTCTGCAGTGACTTTCATGAGCCTCCCAGGAAGCCTGAGGGTTGTAGCAGTTGAGGCCCCAAGACAAGGCAGGAGGTGGAGGGCTGGCCTCAGGCCAACAGCTGTAGTTAGACTCCTCAGAGGTGACCTGGAAGCCTGTGGCCTTTCTGTGGCAGATGCAGGAGCTGTGATGAGAGATGTCATCTGCAGTCATGCAGCCAGATTGATAGGAGCTGGTCTCTGGGTCCTCTGGCCCTTGCCTGGGACTCACGTGGCCAGGGGGCCTGAATGGGGTCATGAGGTCATGGATTCAGAGCAGGCCACCAGCATCGACCAGCAGCGTTGTTTGCATCGGTGGTGAGCCAAGAAGGGTCACCACCCTTGAGACTTGAGTACAGATCACATGGGTGCTGTGGGCGGACGGGGCATCCGTTTGTCATGCACATTCCAGAACAGCATTGGAAGGTCCTGATCTGGTCAGAGTTCTAGTGTCACCCTCAGGTCTCCAGCCATGCCGTCGGCAGCAGGTTCAACCTACTGGGCACAGGATACTAGATAAGACTTTCTTTTAGCCAGAAACCTCCCCAGGGTCCTCCTTGCACTTTGCATGGGAGCCTCAAGGAGGGCGGATGGGGTCTGGCCTGGCAGCCTGGCCAGTGTGAGTCAGGCTTCAGAAGAGCCAGGACCCCAACCAAGCCCTTAGCCCTTCTGGGTGGGTCCCTCCCTTTGCAGAGTGGGGGTCCTGATCCCCGCTGCTCCTGGCTGGCAATAGCCCTTAAGTGGTGGCTTCTGGGAGATTCACCTGTCCTCTGCCCCCCCCTCAGCAACCCCCCCCCCCCCCAGCAGCTTGGCCGTCCACACGCACACAGGAGCACGCACACGCTCATGTGGAGAGCTCCAAAATTCAGAACCGATGGTGGGTAGGTTCCTGCTGGGGGGTGTCAGGAGCCTGCACCTGCCACGTGGGCACCTTGCTGTCTCCCCATCAGCACTTTGATCTGTCAGGACTGACCCAGCGCAGGCCGAGGTGGCCAGAGCCTGGCTGCTGAGGTTGAGCCCCCACTCCACCACCCCTTTTGGTCCCACGGAAGCTACCTGTCTTCTCCTTTGATCCTGTCCCTCCCCCGAAGAGCTGAGGTGGGGACGGGCATCTCCAGGAACACTCCCTGGGGTTGCCCTAAGTGTCACAACTGAATGCTGCCCTCCCCCACCCGCCCACCACTGCCCTAGGAGGAATCGGAGAGGCAGCTCAGCTTGACTGAGGCACAGACCAAGGAAGCCCTGCTCGCCCTGCTGCCAGCGCTCTCTGGCTCGGCACACCAGGTAGGAGGCGAGGTGGCTCCCGCGGGACCCCACTGCCCACAGGAAATGTCTCCGGGCCCTACCTCGTGTGTTTTGTGGCAGAGTTACACCGAGTGGCTGCAGGAACTCCGAGAGAAGGGCCCCGAGCTGCTGAAGCTGCCGCCAGCTAGCACAGAGCCCTCCTCGGTAAGCACAGGTGCCGACACACACCCTTGCCGGGGCCGCTGCGGTCACTTCTGCTGTCCCCTGTCGCTGGGAAGGGAGGGTGCCCGGAGCTGCCTCATCAGGCAGCTGGGCGAAACCTTTGTGCTTGGCTAGCCAGACCCCTGTTCTGCCCTCAGGACCTGGCCTCCAAGCTGAGGGAGGCCGAGGAGACCCAGAACAGTCTGCAGGCTGAGTGTGACCAGTACCGCACCATCCTGGCGGAGACGGTAGGGTGTGAGAGGCAGGGCCTCTGGCAAGGCTCTTGGCTGGGTGTCCCTCATGGGGTTGCCAGGAAAGAGCTCTCAGAGCCTCCAGGCAGTGGGCAGGCCAGTGGCCCTGGGGGAAAGAGCCCTGGGTTCAGACGCGGCTCTGTGCGCCCTTGGGCGAGCCGTTGCCCCTGCCTGGGCCCCAAAGGGGATGAAGGAGGTGCTCAGGCCTTCGTTGCTTCTGAGCGGAGGAGAGGGCTGAGCTGCGGGTTTGGAGCTGGGGGTCCGTTGGGACACGGAACAGTCTGGGAAAGGAAGAGGTGGGCATTTGGCTGACGGCCGGCTTGCAGCCACTGTCCGTGTGACTGCCGGAGCCACGCTAGGTCTAGACCTCCTGCCCGACCCCGTCCCGGGCCCCTGAGATCAGCGCTGGTGGCAAACCCAACGGAGATGAGAACCCTAGTGATGTCCTTCGGGTCACAGACCTCATTCCCCTGCGTGGCCCACGCACAGCCTTCGTTCGCACACTGGCCAGAGACCCCACTCCAGGACTGTGGCCCGCCTTCCTCCCCATGTGACAACTATGACGAAGTCAGAGCTGGGCCACGCTGACAGCCAGGCAGCCATCCCAGAGGAGCCGGGGGCACTAGGCTGCGGTTGTGTTCATGGGAGTAGGGTCTACAGGCAGAGGGGCCCCACCTCAGTGTCCCTTTCCCCCAGGAGGGCATGCTCAAGGACCTACAGAGGAGCGTGGAGGAGGAGGAGCAGGTGTGGAAGGCCAAAGTGAGCGCCACGGAGGAGGAGCTCCAGAAGGTACTGGAAGGGCCCTGAGACCCTGGCCTGGAGCCAGTGACCTGGGCGTCACTCCGGGGGGGTCCGCCTTCCCTAGGAATTCAGACACAACTTCCCAAAGGCCCACAGCTAGATCAGAATTCATCAAAACCGGGGGGAGCACCGATGGGGTCGCGCAGGTCTCCTGGGAGACAGGAGGCGAGTGCGCTGGGTTTTGGCGATGCCACATAAAGTGTTGATTACGGAGTGACCACCGACTCCTCTGTCTCCAGGGCACCCCCACCCCTACCCTAGGGAGAGGCTGCTGGTCATGCGTGAGGTGGGCGGGCACCACTGGGCTTCCTGGGAGAGGGGGCCCCGTCCTGCTCGGGTCCGGGGACACGTGGCACCGCATCCCAGGACCATCCCCCCCCCCCACCAGGGGCTCACATTTGATGGGACCTTGCCCTTGCTTTGCAGTCACGGGTCACAGTGACACATCTTGAAGAGATTGTAGAGAAGCTGAGAGGAGAACTTGAAAGTTCAGATCAGGTAGGCGCGGGGGCTCTGCCCAGAGGGCTGCTTTCCTCATTACAGAGGCCACCGTAGTTCTTTCTCCCTCGTGGACCACACGTGTTGAGAGGGGTGGAGGGATCTCGTCCGTCCTGCTTTTCGTTCTTGAGAGCCACTTGCCACCTCAGAGCGGCCCGAGATAGCGGGGGGCCTGTGCAGGATGCCCGGCACACGGCAGCGTCTGCGGCGTGGGAGGGGCGCCGGGTGGCCCCAGGGCTCTGCAGACACGGTCAGCCCTGGCCTTGCGGAGGGGGCCTCTGGTGCCCACCTAACAAGGAAATCTAAAAGCTCTTCCCCACCGTGGAGTCTGGAACACATCTGGGCCCAGGAGTGCCGGAGTTCGGGACGGCGTTCCGCTGCCAGGGACTCATTTCTGCCTGTCCTTGGTTGGCCCATCGCCAACAGGCCACGGAAAGTCTCCCAGCCCCTACCCCAGGGCAGCCAGCCTTGTTGCGCCCCGTCACCCTGTCTCCCGTGGTCAGTGCCTCCCGCTGGCCCACTCGAGACCTGTGGTGTGTGTGTGTGTGTGTGTGTGTGTGTGTGTGTATCCAGGTGCGGGAACACACCTCACATCTGGAAGCAGAGCTGGAGAAGCACATGGCGGCCTCCAGCGCCGAGTGCCAGAGCTACGCCAAGGAGGTGGCAGGGGTGAGTCTGCCAGCGAGGTCTCCAGCCTGTCCTGGGTTTCTCCTTCCATGGTGCTCATTAATAGGAACTCAGAGTCTGGGCTCTCGGGCTTCTGCCCTGGCCGTGGGCCAGCTGACCTGAGAGAGGTGTCATGGGCAAATGGCAGAAAGACCGTGCCACCAACAGGGAAGCATACAGCCAGGACAGCCTCGTGAGGCCACTTCCTTCCCTGGCCCGGGGACACCATTTCAGGGGCAAATGGGCTTAAATCTGATACCGTTTACTGACTGTTCAGAGGCGGCACCCCCCCACCCCCCAGTCCTGGTTTGATTTCAAACTTTTGGCCGTATTTTATAAGATGGTCTGTAAATGAAGATCCAAGAAAGGCCTGTAGTGGATTCTGTCTTCCCCACGTCTTCAGACAGAAACCGTAGTTTGGGGAGGCCGAGGAGCCCCTGCCAGGCCCACGCTGCTCCGGAATGCTCTCGGGGCTTGGAACAGCTTGTGTGTGTAGGTGTTAACTCATAGGAACTGGTTTTCTTTTCTCCTTTTCCCCCCATCACCTGGATTCATTTTCTCTCCAAGTTGAGGCAACTTTTATTAGAATCTCAGTCTCAGCTGGATGCAGCCAAGAGCGAAGCCCAGAAACAAAGCAATGAGCTCGCCCTGGTGAGTGAGCGTGGACGGGAGGGGAACGGTGCCAGGGTGTGTGTGCGTGTGTGTGGATCATTGGCCAGTCGTGGTTCTCCACCCCGTGCAAGGTCACACGGCTCGGTGGAGTGGGGTGTGCCCCGGTGTAACCTCTGGGGCCGGCTTTGATCAGCCGTGCTGAAGGGGCTCCTTGTGCGTTGGCCCAGAACTCGGAGCTGGGCGTGTGGCTGCCAGGGCCGGTGCTCGGGCTCTAGTCACATGTCCCCTGGTGTGGCCTGGCCCCGTAAAGGCACTGGGAGCTCAGGGCAGGGGTTCCGGGAAGTTCAAATCTCCGTGAGCCCTGTGGCTCAGCACTACCTCGCCCTCCGTGGCCCTCGGATGTTTTCTCACTTCAGCAGTGGCTCAGACCCATTCAGTCAAATGTATGGGTGGGCGTGGCACGGTGGGCGTGTGTCTGGCTGTGTATGTGCACAAACCCACCCTCCCTGTTTCAGGTCAGGCAGCAGCTGAGTGAGATGCAGAGCCACGTAGAGGATGGTGACGTAGCTGGGTCCCCGGCTGTCCCCCCTGAGGCCCCCCCAGCAGAGCAGGACCCTGTCGAGGTTAGGGCGGTGAGCCGGTCCCCAGATGTCTGTCACTAACAGCCCGCGTGGGCCCCCTCGAGCCCAGTTGGAGAGCAAAGGCGGCAGGCCTCTGTTCCGGCTAAACACTGGCAACTTGCGGCCTCCAGCGCCTGCTCTCCCCACCCCGCTCTGCCCCGAGAGGGACCACCAGGTTCTGAGGAAGTCCCAGAGCAGAGGAAGGGGCAGGGAAGCGGCCAGAAGAGGGGTCGGGCGCTGGATCTTAACAGTTGTGCGCAGGAGTGGGGGGAAGAGGGAGTCGGGGTGGCTGGGCCTGCAGTCAGGGAGTCTGGTCTCCTGCCAGGGCCCTCGCCGACACGTCACAGCAGGGTGCTTGCCCTCCAGACTCTGGACCCAAGTGGCGTGGTTGCGAGCCCTCAGCGGGAGGTGGGGTCCTGTCACCAGAGTGGCAGTGGTGGGCACGACACTGTGGGGCGGGGACTTGCACGGTGGCTCTGAGGCCTCCTTGTGCCGTGAGTCTCAGGAAAGGTGTCTGAGGTCGGCAGAGGTGGTGGCTCTGGACCCGGGGGCCGAGGCACCGTCTCCGCGCAGCGGGAGTGTAGGAGCGACTGTCAGCTGGCTGGTGGGCAGCCAGGGGCAGGGAAAGGCCGAGGGGGCGCAAGGAGCTAGGAGGTGGCGCCTGCCCAGGAGCCCTGGTTCCCAAGGGGGTCCTTCACCGGGTTCCCACAGTCTGTGCGGTGTTTCCACGCAGCTGAAGACGCAGCTGGAGCGGACGGAAGCCCTCCTGGAGGACGAGCAGGCACAACGGCAGAAGCTCACGGCCGAGTTTGAGGAGGTCAGGCCCTGCCTCTGTAGCCCTCGGGGTGTCGGGGACAGTGGGGGTATGGGCCGGGGTCTGCCGGGCGGTCTGGCCTTGTCCCTCCTGGGGTGGGGGGGGGTGCCACACAGTCCCCTGCCCCGTGCGTGTGGGTCCCGCCTGCTCTCCCTGGCCACAGCCTTAATCCCCTCCTGGTGGGCGTCCCCAGGCGGACTTATAGGACCTGTGGGGTGTGTACGGCGTCCCGCCCATGCCCCGCTGCCCTCTCTCTACACCAAGGCTCAGAGCTCGGCGTGTCGGCTGCAGGCAGAGCTGGAGAAGCTCCGCAGCATGGGGCCCCTCGAGTCTTCAGAAGCAGAGGAGGCCACGCAGCTGAAGGTAGAGGGGGCCCGGGGGGTCTGTTCCAGGGCTCAGGGTGGGGTCAGGAAAGGAGCACCACCTCTCCCTCCCCGGCTCTTGCCACCATCTCCCACTGTCGCTCCGTGTGGTGGGAGCCATCTTGAGGCCCCTCGGGCAGGGTCCAGCCTCATTTGGTGGTGATGGGGGTGGCGGGATGTCTAAACTTTTGATGTCGCACACAGCAGCCACCAGTCAGCGGGGCTGTTTACATTAAACAAAACTGGAAGTTCAGTTCCTCCGTCACGCTAGCCACAGTACGCCGTAGGACATGCCCCGTGTCATAGGAAGCTCTCCTGGTAGTGCTGGTAGCTGGGACAGAGACCTATCTCTGGGTGACCAGGAGATCACATCCTCCCGCCGCCTTTGGAAGACTCCGGCTTCCCGGGCATATAGCCACGTGGTCTTTCTGCTGTGTGCCACGTGACAGCTGATCTCCTTTGATCCTGTGACCACCCACAGGAGAGACTAGAAAAAGAGAAGAAGTTAACCAGTGACCTGGGACGCGCTGCCACCAAATTACAGGAGCTTTTAAAGACGACCCAGGAGCAGCTGGCAAAGGAGAAAGACACGGTGAAGAAATTGCAGGAGCAGCTGGACAGAACAGTGAGTGTCCTGGCCCCAACCATGGCCTCGGCTGCCCCATCCCCGGAGCTGGGCCCTGGCCCAGAGCAGAGCAGACCCCGTGGGAGTCAGGGTGGGAAGGGCCAGGTGGGGTTGTGGGAGCCCCAGGAGTCCCAGGACGCAGGATAGATGGGAGAGCCAGGCCTGGGGAGCCGGAAGTGGTGGGGTCAGACTCCTGAAAGTGGGTGGCAGGACATTCAGCCTGCTGGGCCCAGCACCTGCCCTCCTGTGGCTCCCCTTGGTGGGAAGTACGTCTCTGGCCCCCACTGCCAGCTAGGTCCTCGCTTTGCAGCCTGGGGGACCAGGGTCCTCACCCAACTCAGGGCCCTCCCTCTCCTATGTCCCCGGCTCCTGTCAGCCCCCGGAGTCCACTCTGGTTTTCCAGACTTGCTGGGCTGGGTGTTCTCTGAAAGTATTGGAGTGGTGGGGGGGTGTTAATCCCAAGGGGTGATTGGAGGTCCCTAGGAGTTCGGGGTGAGTGCTCGCCTTGGCTCTTTGACCCCAGCCTCTCCTTCCGTCTGCCCACCTTTGTTCACAGGAGGACAGTAGCAGCTCAAAGGAGGGCACTTCTGTCTGAGTCTCCTCTGCGGGAAGAGAAGTTACTGTTCAACTTACCAAAATGCCTTACACATTCCTTACAGATAAATAAACCAACCAACAGCGTTATCCAGGCCCAACTTCCAGTAGCTCTGAGAGAAGCCATTAGAGACGAGAGTCTCTTAGAATCACAGAAATAGATCTTCCAGACCCCTGTTTGTAAAAGAACCTTTGTCACGTTTGATAAACACTATTCCCCAGGACCAGGCCTGGACCACCACCGAGCAGACGCCAAAGCCCTTATCAGCTCCGTGACAGACCCCAGGGTGTGAGCTGGGGAGGCTGGGGCCTCTGGGGACCCGTGTGTCAATCAGTGCAATTGTTTTCTCTCACTGGGCTGGGGAGTGGGAGGCGGGCGGGGCCGGGTGAGGAATCTCAAAGGCTGTGGGACAGACTGGAGGGTCACAGCCCGGCCCAGCGAGGCAGCAGCCCTCAGCCCTGGGAGAAGTTGCCAGCAAGAACGGATGTATGACCTCCGGATGTTAATGCCATTAAAACCAACGTTGTCGCCCGGCACTTCGGTCTCGTCTGGTCTGCTGGGGCTCCCTGGCCTGGCCGCTGGGCCCAGGATGAGGAACGAAGAGGGGCTGTCTCCCTCAGGGGAAGAACAAGTGTGCTGTTTGGTTCCCCTGAAATCAGGAGATTTGCAGCTGTCTTGGGGGCTCCCCCAGCACTTCTCCCGGTCATGGCACCCGGTGACCAGATGTGCTGACCGCTGCCCCCACCCTTGAGAATCGGAGGCTACCTAAGCAGGCCACAGGTGGCCTAGGCTGTTGTCCAGGGTGAGCTCTGTGAACGAGCAAGGGAATCTGTGTCCTGACTGAGGCTTGGACGCTCCTCTGTGCCTCAGGGGGTGGTCCAGAGCTGGAGCAGCCAGCCCAGACTTGCCAAGATCCTAAGACCCACTGTGTCTGGCAGCTGGAGGCAGCGTGGTCTTGGAGGAAGCAGTGGGAATCGAGCTTGAGCAACACCTGGATTGGAGGGGTCGGGTCCCAGGATGGGTGGGACCAAGCCAGGAGCAAGCAGGTGAATCTGAGCAGCCTGGGGCTTGGTGGCATCAACCAGTCCTGTTAAGGGGTTGCCTCGAGCAAGCACTGTCCCCTTTCATTACCCTCCTGAGCCTCAGGCCTGTGACAGGAGTTGGATTGGCTAGGGGGAGGGCGCACACCCTCACAGCAGGTCCAGCACAATGGGGAGGGTGCCAAAGAAGGGCAATCCAAGAACTAGCCTCCACTGCCTGCTTTGGGACCTCCGTATGTCAGGAGTCAAACCCACCAGAGGGCACTTCTGTGGGTGGCTGTCACGGGAACCTTGAGACCCAGGCAGCATGTTCTCAAGCCGGCAGCCTCTGCACTGAGCAATCCTCCCGAGGCCAGGCAGTACTGCCTTCAATCTGCAGGACCCTGACCTGGTCCCGGCTCCTGTGGGCCACCTAATCATGCTATGTGGCACCTATGTATTGCAACGGTATTGGCATAAAGGATGCTGGGAGTTTGAGGAAGGCTCCCCAGAAAAGTGAGCTTAAGCTGGAGTTCACCAGAGCAGGAGATATTTGTCAGGGGAGGGGAGAAAGGCCCAAGGCCAAGGGGACAGCAGGTGCAGGGACAGGAAGTGAGGTCAAGGGGGCCTTGTAGAGCCAGGTTACAAAGGACAAGGTGTCCGGACAGGTAAGGCAGTAGGGGCTGTGACATTTTTAAGCAAGAGGACACCATCCTACCTGTCCTAGAACTCTGGAGGGGGCTTACGTGGAAAGAGGAAGCCCATGCTTTGGCAGGAGACTGAACAGAAGTGACTGGTAATATCTGATGCTGACCACATGCCCAGCCCTGCCCTTGGTTCTCACGTGAAACTTTTCAGAACCCATGGGCGGTATACCGCCCGCCCCCCCGCCATTTTACAAAGAATCCCCACAGAAGGGAAAGCTCACCTGGTAAAAGGCAAGGCAGGTTTTAAACCCACCTTATTGTCAGTGCAGCACGCAGCCTGGAGGGCCAGCTGGAGGAGAAGAGTTGTGGAGTCCATGGACCCCATGAACAGTGGCCACTGAACACCCCCCAAACCTGTG
Source organism: Panthera uncia (assembly GCF_023721935.1). Classification (NCBI taxonomy): domain Eukaryota; kingdom Metazoa; phylum Chordata; class Mammalia; order Carnivora; family Felidae; genus Panthera; species Panthera uncia. The sequence continues at coordinate 42,095,029 of NW_026057578.1, read as the reverse complement.
GTCCCTCACTGTACCTTCCGTGTCCCCTGTGCACAAGGAGCAGGGATTCTGTGCTGGAGGACTGGCCCTATGGGGGGAGTCACAACCCTCCTCCCGCTGACACAGTGGCCTTAAGGCAAGTGGTTTGGGGCCCTGGTCAGTCTCCTGTTGGAAAACTGAGGCCAGACTTGGCCCTGCGCCAGGACACCCGCCTCAGAATTGTCACCGGGCCCTGTGAACCTACATTTCTAGTAAGTTCCATCCCCTTGCCACGCTGCAGAATTGAGAACCCCTATGCTGGGCAGGTGCCCTCTGAAGGCACAGGAACAGGGGGGGGGCTCTGGGGCAAGAAAGGCACGGAGAGAGACCTGGGGGCACCAAACTGCCGCCTTCGGGTATTACAGGGCGGCAGCTGCTCCCTGGGTTCTGGCTCCAGTCCTACCCCCTGCTCAAACCACGTGGTAAGAGGCCCAGTGTCCACCGGTTAGGAGGAGGTAAAACAAAGGCAGGGTGTGGGGCCCCTGGGGGCTCTGAAAATGCCACGTCAGAGACTACCTGCCACTCAGGCTTTAAGGGCCCATCGTCAGTCTTCCGCTCCACACGCCCCAGCAAATGTGCCACGCAGCGCTGAGGCCCAGCAGAAGGGAACCCAAGTTCGCCAAGCAGCCTGATAGGGTTTGCCTCTGCCTGGCCTCCTCGCCAGGGCTGTTCCTGGGCAAGCTTCCATCACCAGGCTGGGGAAGGAAGAAAGAGCCATTCAGGAAGATAACGGAGACAGCCACCCTTGGTAGATGCTAGAACAGGAGGCTGATAGGCACCTCGTGTTTGTCAACATGGCACAGATGCCCTGAAAGCCTGGCTCATCGGCCCGGCCATTCCTAGCTCTGTGTCCTGCAAATGGAGTATCGGTGCAGCACAGGACAACCGGCTCTTGCAGTCACTTGCTAAGTTCAATGTGGAGGCAGGAGTCACCCGGGCTCGGTTAGAGCACTGGCTGGCCCGCCAGCCTGCTGACAAGAAGCCATGTTCTCCCCTAGGTCAGGCTTTGCAGAGGCCACAGCCGGGGCTCAGCACTGCCACTGCCATCGGAGACCCCCGACAGTGCAAGTGGGAGAGTTCTGAGAACATCTAGTCTACACCCCACCCTTCAGAGGCTCCAAGAATTGACCTGAACCTCCAGGGTCACACAGCCCATAAACAGCCATCTCCAGACCTGGGAGCCCCATCGTGCCAGCGGCGACTCTTGTGACTAAGTTCCTCTGGTCATCTCAGCATGATATTTAGTAAAATGTATACACACCAGGATGCCTGGCCTGTAGGCAGCAAAAACACAAGGTTTTAGAAACCACCAGACACCCTCCATAAATGTCTTCTAAGCTTCCTTCAGGTTTGGGTCTAACAGGATTCAAAGCCCAAAAGAACTCTCGCCCTTTCCTGCCCCAGTTCCAGTCTCATCCCTGGCACCGAACAAGATTGACCTCAGAATTCCAGATGTTAGAAACAAGGAACTCCCCTGGGATACAATGGGAATAGCTTAGGGACAGAAAACAAGAGATCCAAATTGTAGTCCCAGGGCTGCCCAGTAGAAGTTGTGTGACTTTCCTTCCTGGGCTGCCTACCAAGGGCACTGGCTAGGGGCTGGGGAAGTCTCAAGGGCAGACCTGGCCAGCCAGATGCAGCTCAAGTTACACAAGCCTTCCTTCCACCAAAACTCTGGCTCCTAGAACTTCACCCCCTTGCAGCCACAATGCAATTATGGGTGACCCTTGAACAACTCGGGGGTTAGGGGCAAGATACCCCTACCTGCATAGTGAAGAATCTGTGTATTACTTTTTTGTTGTCGTTTTTAAGTAGGCTCCACACCCAGCAAAGAGCCTAACATGGGGCTTGAACTCATGACTGAGATCAAGACCTGAGCTGAGATCAAGAGTCAGGATTTAACCGACTGAGCTACCCAGGCACCCGTGTATTACATTTTTTGACTCCTCCAAAAACTCTACTAATAGCCTCCTAGTGACGTGAAGCCTTACCAATAACAGATTAATACATTTTGCAAGGTATGTGTATTATACACTGTATTCTTACAGTAAAGCTGATGTTAAAATCATAAGGAAAATCCATAAATAAATGGACCCACACAGTGCAAACTTGTATTGTTCAAGGGTCAACCATAATGACCCTTCTTCTAGCTGCAGCTCAGCTGGAACTTGGTCTGGAGAGTGTTGCCGTGTTTCAGAAATGCCCAGATCACGGGAAAGTGATGTGTCCCTGGGCATATCCAATCTGTTAGTCCTAAGAGCAACAAACCAGTCAAGAAACAAGCTGCCCTTCCTGTGTGTGTGGACGAGCCAGCACTCTGGGCAGTTCTGCAGAAAGGAAACCACTCGACTGAGCCTAATTCTATTATCTGAGTCGCTGTGCTATTTTCTCAGGGATTAATATTCCCTGAAAGAACGAACTTCACAGTCAAGCTCTGTATTTGTTAGCAATGGCTTTATTTGCTTCTTTCCCAGGGCAAGAGAGTATCACTTTAGTCAGCTTTCCACAAACACATTTTTGTAATGTGTTTACACTTGTAAAAATGTAAATGTGTTTGCTGAGAGCAGAGTACACCTGCCAGTTTTATTCCTCACCAGTGTTGGCTGAGGTCTCAAACTCTAATTCTGCATCAGAATTACCTGGAGTCCTTGTTAGCAGGATTCTTGGGCCCCAACCTCAGGAATCCAGTAAGAATCTCTCAAAAGTTCCCCTAGGTAGAGATAACAAGTAACTATTAGCATCTTCCCAATTTCTGCTGTAAGAGTGGAGTGTTGGAAGACGTTTACGTTCTCTTACATCCCTGTACCAATTTGAAATCCTTCTGTTCCCACAGCCATGCATCCCTCTCCCATACCCCCAACACACACGCAAATGCACACACACCAGCAGGAAAGGGTGGTTACACAGGTAGCGCCACATGTCACAAGCTAAAACCACAGAAAAAAGCTTCCTTCTTTTAAAACTCTTTGACCAAATACCTGGCTGTATCTACATGGCTGATTCTGGAGTAGGGCAGCCGTGGCCTGTGATGCTTCTTGGGCGGGCTGTTAATATACACGGTCTCTGAAAGCACTGCTTTGCAGTAGAGAAAATAAGAAACTCCGGAAGAAAGAATGACAAGCAGTCCATCAGTAACAGTAAGCCAGTAGCCAGCACGGTCTTCTAGACCATTCTTTTTTTTTTTTTTTTTTGAGAGCGAGTGTGGAGGAGGGGGCAGAGGGTGAGAGACAGACACATGGATGGACAGACGGAGGGAGGGAGGGAGGGAGGGAGGGAGGGAGGGAGAGAGAGCAGGCTCTACACCCAGCCTGGAACCAAACATGTGGCTTGATCTCATGACCCTGGGATCATGACCTGAGCTGAAATCAAGGGTCAGATGTTCTTCAACTGACTGAACCACCCAGGTGCCCCTAGACCATTCTGAAAGAAGTATTTTAAGTGTAACTTTTTTGTCTCCCAAACAAATCAGGAGATATAAGCCTGCTGTTTGAATACACATTTAGAGTAGGAAAGGATTCCCAACTTTTACACCAACTTCCTCGTTCAATAAGAGGAGGAAAGAACTGTGATCTTAACTCTAATGGTCTGAAATACCCAAACCTCCACGCCTTACCCCACTTATGGAAGGCAAAATCCTCCATCCCCAATTCACCGTGAATAATTACACGAGAGGGAGTTAAAAATGCTTCCTTTATTACACAAAGCCAATACTGCTACTTCTAAGTCCAACAGTGTGCATCTCTACACCGTTCAAAGTGTCGTTATGCCTGTGATGTTAAGGACAATCACTTGCAAGTGTCATCAGGTGGTGGCTTCCGTGGGTGTCATCCATTACACCTGCTCCCCATTTCCCATACAATCCACAAACTGCTCTAGGAAATTTGGAAGTTCTCCCAGGCCCCAGCATAAACATGTACCTAATGTTCTTCCACACTTTACTGTACCAGAAGCAACAAAATTTTGAAGGACACACAATTAAAGAGGTCACAAGTGTCCCAGCTTGTCAATACACCATTTTATCATTTTCATTAACAAAGTATATTACAATGGAGCCCTAATTTGTGTTATAATGAAGTCGTTGCAAGGTATTGCACATTCTCCTGAGGACACACCATGATTTTATTTCCAAGATGCAAGGTCACTCTCAGAGCAGTCTCACGAACTAGCGAATGGAGAGCTTACTGCAGGTGCAGAGAGCTGCTTCCTGTATTCCAACCGCGTGCTCAAAATAGTGCTTTGCAAAATCAGCGCCGGTTAGAAGTGTGCACAATTCTGAGGCAGTCTCCATCACACAGTTGCTAGAATTAGAAGGCTGCCTGACTTAGTCTTACTGTAGTTAGTATATTAGTGCTGTTACATATGGTGAGGAGATTTATTTTCTAGTATGCAGTTTAGCTCCAGAGAGAATAAACTGGGGCCAAAATTATAACCAGATTATGACCAATTCTCTAAGCAAAGAAACAAAGTAACTGCTGAGGTTACAAAGATGCAGTGATTCTCTTCATAAGGCCTTGTACTGTTTTGTGAACTGCATTATTAAAAATCATGAGTTTAACAAAAATCTTTACAAGCCAACCCATCAAAAACAGGCATCTGGCCAATAAGAATTTAATTTCACACCAATAAAACTTCAGATTTTAGATTTATTTAGGGCCATCTGCACATGTTTATAGAATATTTAATTTACTCTAACAGATGACAAGACAGCTCCCCCTCAGTGAGACCCTGGCCTAAACATTTATATAGCAAGAGGATAACATTAAACATGGAAGCTTTCAATTTGTGGCACTGAATGATGGTCTACACAGGGCATCCTTCAAAAGCTACAATTAAGGATCCACCTAGCTTTTCAGCAATACAAGCCCGATTGAGGTCTTCTGGCCCATTTGCTTGACATTCGTGTTTTATGCCTAGGAAGGAAAAACAACAATTCTATTTAAGAATTATAGCAGTAATTTAACCTATTTCTCTAAGACAGCAACTGTTTTAAAAGACCAGCGCTAACATGGATAGACAAACTGTGGTATATACAAACAACAGAATACTACAGTGAGGAGAATCAATAATCTGTAGCTACATGCGACAAAATGAAAGACTAACAGAACGCTGACTAAAAGAAGCCAAACTTTATAAAAACATACATTCTAGATGATTCTATTTGTACAACAGAAAATCAGCCAAAGCTATTTTATGCTGCTAGAAGTCAGGGTGCTGGTTCCACGTGGAGGAAGGAGTAAAAGAAAGTGGTGTGACTGGAAGGGATATGAGGGAGACTTTTGGGGTGCTGGTTGTTAAATCAAGAAACCACCATTTTGTTCAGTTTGTGAAAATTGAGTTCTACAATCATTTATGATGCATACTTTTCTATAGCTACGTTGTACTTCAATAAAAACTTAAAAAGCAGGTCTAGTAATTTTCTTGGTTTTTAAAATGTAAGTAAAAATATGAATTCAGTGTTTTGATTGCACAGTTGATTTTAGTTAATACACTGAAGAATAAGAGTATTTACACAACCAGCATCTCCTTTGCTCTAGAAGTTAGCTCTCCAGTGGTATTATACTATACGTTTAAGAACTCAATCACAATGAAAACTGTGTAAAATGTGTTACTGATTGCTTTCTCAGAAAAATTACATCACCACACTGCAGAATCAGCTCACTTAGGGAATCACATACAGTAGCTTCTCTGTAAACAGCTACTGTTTTTCAAACAGCTGCATTGTTTCTGATTGTTCATAATTTTAAGACCATTTCTTAAGCTGCAGAAAGTACAGCAGGTCAGCCTTTGGACCACTTAGACTGACTGGAGAAAGCCAGTAATGGTTTCTCTAGGGAAAAAAAAGCAACAAGTGACCATCTTTAACATCACCAGGCCAAGTCTATATAGCAATTCCATTTCCTTTACTGAAAGGCAACACAGAATAAGGACGGTAAGGAATCCATTGTCAATCTTTTTCAGTTGCATTGTGGAACGTTAAGGAGTCCCGCTAAAACATCAGTTAACCAACCAGTGAACACACTTCCGGCGGTGCGGGGGCGGGGAGAGCAACATCAACCCAAATGCCTGTGGAATCTGACATCTGACAGGCCTGAACTATGTAGCAGCAGGCTTCAAGAAAAGAAGTGAGTTTTCCTAAGCAAAACAAGCTAGAGCAAACCTGTTTCACTACAAGAATATAGAAGCCAGCCATGGTAAAACCAAACAAAAACCACACTGGGCCAAGCCCTATGACCTTGGCTCACACAGCTGTTTGGAGCTAGCCACGGCAAGGAAGGTGGTGGGACACCTCTTAAACTGAGCCTACACAATCCAGACCAAGCCTCCCATTCTGCTATGGAGAGAATCAAGGTCGAAGGAGGTTAAGCGGTTTGGGCCAGGGTCACACAGCAGTTAGATTACAAGCTTAGCCCTCATTGCAGGCCTTTGGGCATTTGCCCCATGCTCCTCCCATCATACCAACATTTCCTCCTGGCTGGAGGCAGTAAGTACAGTCAGGCCGTCTCATCAGGATCCCACTCACCCAGTGGCAAGTCAGAGATAACTGGCCAGTTCAAGAAGGGCACTTTCCTTTGGACACAGATGAGACAATTAGCTAAAATCATACCATTCCAAAGTAAAGCTAGAGACAAAGAGTATCCTTTCCCATTTATGAATGTCTCTTTTATGCAACTTTATTATGTCAACACATTCAAAGGCTATAAATTCACTACTTAGTATGACCAACACAAACCAATTAATCTCCACATGCCGTGTGAGAGACTCAGCAGCATCCCAAACTAGTTTAAAACCAGCCTAAACAAGTCCTATGTGGGCAATGTCCAGAGAATGAGGTATTTGGGGGTTTTTTTGTGTGTGCCCCCTACCCCTCCCTGAGAATAAGGTTTTCAAGACAGGCTGTTCAGACCTGGAGTGACCGGCGGAGTAAGGCAGACGACACGCTGAAAGCCGGGTTCAGTCTTCCAGGTTTTTCCTCAAAACAGGCAGCACGTGCCTTCTTTGTCACCAAGACTCTCCAAAGGAAATAAGGTGCTTCTTAGAAAAGATGCAGCCCCCAATTCCAGGCTCACCACACCTCTAAATATTTGCAAGTAAATCTAATCCATACCTTGAAACTTCTTTTTGATTGCATCCTTGGAGCTTGCATAGATCATTTTACTTTTCAGAGGAGCTAGTTCTGGTGCCCTGGATAAAAAGATGCCAAAAATGGAAAAAAACGTTCAGAGAAAGTACAATTTACACTGTGTTAAGCATTTGCATCAGTGATAGGGGACGGTCCTCAGAATCTCCCGGGAGAGTTTTACTAACTACCCAATTTTCCTATTTCCCACCTCCTTAGAGATGTCATGATGGACACGCATACACACAATGGCTCAGGTTGACTAAGGTGGAAACAAACTAGAACCACTGATTTAAAATCAGATTAACGGTCCATAATAAAAAAATCCCCACACTGGACAATTGACTATATCACCCAATTTGTTTTCTTTAAATTTTTTTCCCCATTTTTATCAATAAGTTCAGGAAAATTACAACCATCTTTATACAAGGTTTTTAACTCCTTCTGGTTAGAAAAAAAGTTTCAAAACACAGAAAAGTACAGAGAATAATCTGTAAATCAAGTATCTGCCACCCTGAATTAAGAAATGCTAGCAACTTAAGCATTTTTGCTTCAGATTATTTGTAATATATTCTTTTTTAGAAAACAAAGTAAAAGTCCCCTTCTTACCCCTCACCAATCCCTTCATTTATGTCTATTCCAACGGCAAATTCTGACCACACAAGTCTGTGCTTTCCATCTTAGTCTCAAATAGTAAAAGAAATCACAAGGATTTTTTTTTAAGCATAAGCAATTCAGCATTAATATGCCTTAATTGTCAATATTACTATTATCTTGTATTTACAAAAATGTTAGTGTCTCCCTCCTCTTGAATGAATACTGGAAAGCATGCTTCACCACTTTCTTCACCAGCAATATTGAAAAATAATAGAAATATTATCAGAAATATTAATAGAAAAATAATAGAAATATTAACAATGGACAGAAAACTCTCATCCTATCCAAACCCCTTGTCCATGAACGGATCATTTAGCACAATACCATCAAGCCCCACTGCCTCCACTCCCCACTATCTACATACACTCCTAGATGGAGTACAGTTAAATACTCTTAAACACCCAATGCTTGCGTTCAGCTGCCATGTTTCTAGACAGTCTTCCACAGCCATTAGCGACAAAGGCTGGTGTGGACCTCACCTAATCTACTCCTCCCACGGCGGGCAGTTTCCATCCTTGGGAACCAGAAAACGCAGTCTGTGTGTCTCTCAGGTGCTTATTCCTCCCAACCTGAAGTTCCAAGGAGGGAGGCAGGGCCATAACCACCACCTCAGGTCTGGAAATTGCTTGAGCTGCAAAGTTACCTGGGTTCTTTCTTCACACAAAATAGGTCAGGGACAGGAAAAGGCATTAGCTGTTCTGATTCTACTCTAACCAAACACATATGTAGTTAGTTAATTTTGAGAGAGTGCATGCACACATGGGGTAAGGGCAGAGGGGGGGAGGGGGAGGGGGAGGGGGAGGGGGAGGGAAAATCCCAAGCAGGTGGGATCCTGGAAATCAAGAGTCTCACACTCAACCAACTGAACCCCACAGGTGCCTTCTAACCAGATTTTTAAAACACCTTAAGAGCCATTTCCTGGGCCCTAAACAGAGCCTGCTGTGGGAAACTCCTATACAATTTTACAATTTCTTAAAGGAGCAATGCAAAACAAAACACTGCATTAACACTGAATTTCCCTTTCTTCTTTCCAAATATTCTCCAAATGTCCTTTAATAAGGACATATTGTATTCACAGTGGGGGAAAAAAAAGTATAAACACCAGGGGAAAAAACAGTGCAAACGAAGGAAACAGGCACCAACTTAAAAGCCGAATGCTTTAGCTGCCATCTCTACCACTCAGCTATAAATCTTAGAAGGGCAGAGGCTTTACCTGTTTTCCTCACAGCTGTTTTCGCAGGCCCTAACACAAACGCTGGAATGTAGCAGAAATAAAAGTTCAAATCAGGAATGCGTTCACCTGAGGTCCCATTAGCTACGATCCTTACGTATGTATGTCCATGGCTGTCAGGCTTGCGGAACAAAAAGCTGCCCCCAAACAAGCACCCTGACCCCATATTTATATCCACACAGCATCTTGGTTTAACCAAGTTCGATAAAGGCTTGCTGCAATGTAACTGAGGAGTGATCTAGAGTTACATTCCTTTTAAACCAGAATTCTTTTGACTACCTAGCTCCATATCCCAAGCCATTGGTAGCACACAGTTAAAAGCTAAGCCCCTCCTCACCTTGCCCTGCCTCAAGCAAAAGTATCAAGAGGACCCTCGCTCCCCCAGAATCAAAGGCTGTCACCATTCTCCCTTCCATCGGAAGCTAGAGAATATTCTGTGTAAGAATTCCTTATCAAGGACAGTAGCATAATACAACTAAGTAAGACATACATGTGTGACTGTCAACTCAAGCTTAATCTCAAACTTACTTGAAAAGACGAGAATAACTAATTTAAATAGCCTTTCAAGAAAAAGGCCACATCAATCACCTTTATAACACTTTTTCACCATTTAGAACAATGTCCAGTAGAGCTTTCTGCAATGATGGAACTGTCCTGCCTGTGCTACCCAGTAAAGTGGCCACTAGTCCTATGTGGCTACTGAGCATTTGAAATGTGGCAATTGGACTAAAAAACTGAATTTTAAAATGTATTTAATTTTAATTATTTTTTTTTAATTTTTTTTTTCTTTTAATGTTTATTTATTTTTGAGACAGAGAGAGACAGAGCATGAATGGGGGAGGGTCAGAGAGAGAGGGAGACACAGAATCGGAAGCAGGCTCCAGGCTCTGAGCCATCAGCCCAGAGCCCGACGCGGGGCTCGAACCCACGGATGCGAGATCGTGACCTGAGCCGAAGTCGGACGCCCAACCGACTGAGCCACCCAGGCGCCCCTAATTTTAATTATTTTAAATTTAAACAGCCACAGTAGTTAGTGGCTACCCTGAGCTAATTACAGTTGTAATACCAGTACCGACTTCAAAAGTAGCAAAGCACAGAGGGACAAGGTTGGGTGATTTAAAAAGTGAGGAGTTGGTTCCTGCAAGACATGTTGCAGAAGGATTTTGGTGCGCTAAACTTTCTCCTCAGGATTCCAGGAAGAATTTTTTGAGAAACTGTAACGTATAAGAAGTGAGGCCAGGGGCACCTGGGTGGCTCAGTGGGTTAAGAGTTCAATTTCAGCTTGGGTCATGATCTCACAGTTCATGAGTTCGAGCCCTACATCAGGCTCTCTGGTGTCAGTGCAGAGCCTGCTTTGGATCCTCTGTGTCCTCTCTCAAAATAAACAAATATTTAAAAATTAAAAAAAAAAAAAAGTGAGTTCAGAGAATGCATAACATCTAGCTCCTGTCCCTTCTCCTACCAAAAAAATTAATAAAAGTCATAGTCTTTCAAATACACAGAGAGTAAAATTTAGTTTTCATCCCACAAACATCAATCCAGCTAAGACATTATGAAGCCCTAAAAATAAAAACTAAATGACAACGACTGCAAAGAGCTTGACTGAAAATCATGTTGGCCCCAGGAACTGGTTTTCCAAGTGCCGACAATAAGAGATTAACACTGAGTTTTACAGAGCCTCGATATTTCTGATGCTTACCACAAAAAAAAACATCAACTCCTCTTTCCTGGATTCCTTGGTTTCAAAGCTTGCATCATACAAAGCATAGCGACAATCTTTTTCAGGAAGCATTCCCACAAAATGCTTGAAAGGATCGGTTATGGTTACACCAACATCTCCAACCAAGATCTCTTTCCCTTCTTCTACAATGATGCACTTTTTGTCTGCACTGAGACAAAAAATGACAGCCTTCTTTCTTTTCTTGATTTCTTCTGGTGTGGAGCACTTCCGAACTTTCATGTCATAAAAAATGCGACATACTTCATCTGCAACTTGCACTCCTGAGGCCTATAAGGGGGGGAAAAAATCAGAAGGAAGCTTACAACTTTTATTGTGCCAAACATAATAACACTATGTAACTTTTTGTTATAGAATGGCGTGCACTTCAAATTTTTAAGAACTCATCATCCAACAGAAAAACAAAATCTAAGCTGTAATCACTAATTTCAGGCATTGAACTTTTAAAAAGATTACATACATAAAATATTCATCACTATTATATGGGAGTAAGAGAAGACTGAGTGACAGCAACCCCTCCTACCCTGAAACCTAGAAAAAGATGCTTCCTTGAGGTGGATTCTTTTCTTTTTGAAGAGGTTGTTCAGAGCCCTGCCGGGGACTAGTCATCTCCCGATTTGGGTTAATGATACCCAAAATTCTTTTCATAATGCACAACAGAGGGACAGAATGGCTGGGTTGGGAAAATCCCATCCCCCCAGCATATCTTTCTCTAATAAAAGAGGAGTTAAAAGGTCTTTGTTCTACTCACATTTCAAAATCATGTGATTAATATTCAGTAACATATTAGTCATATGCCTTTAAGATTTCACTCACAAAATCCCCAAGTTTAAGTTTTATTTATTTATTTGAGAAAGAGAGAGGCCAAATGAGCACACACGCAGGGGAGGGGCAGAGGGAGAGGGAGAGAGAATCCCAAGAAGGCTCTGCACTGTCAGCACAGAGCCCAACTCAGGGCTCAATCCCACCAACCGTGAGATCATGACCTGAGCTGAAATCAAGACCCTAACTGAATGAGCCACCCAGGCACCCCTAAAATCTTCAAATTTTAAATTAAGATCAGGGTAACTAAAACTGAGACTAGACCTTAATTGTTTTGACCATGGAAATGATAATTAAGTGACAAGATAGTGGTATTAATGTAATCATCACACTGTAATACATAACTCTATCAAATCACTACCTTGTATATCTTAAGCTTACACAATGATATAGGTCTTTTATATTGCACATTTAAAAAAAGGGTAAGAAAATGTTTACTGCTATAGAAAGAAGACAGTTTAAGATCATACTGACCAGAAAAATAAGTTTTACCATGTTATACCTGCTATTCTGAAATGAGGAAGCAGTTACACATAATCTTCAGAGCAAAAAATCTAAAGCCAGTTTTTAATCTTTTCATCTTTAAGAAGTGTTCTATTTACACTAACTTCACTAGAGCCATAATTTTTAATGCTTCATTAACTACTGTGTTTTGCACGTTAGCTTTTCTAAAGCAAGATTTATGACCTTAACAGAATTTAAATACTAAACAATGCAAAATTAATGTCAAGTAATGTGATTAATAAAACTGCATATAAGATGAAAGGACAGCCCACATACGGGGAGAAAATATTTGCAAATCATATATCCAGTAAGGAATTTGTATCCAGAATATTATAAAAGTCCCTTATAACTCAAAAATTAAAAACACAACCCAAATTAAAGAGTTAAGGGATCTGAATAGACCTTTGCCAGAAAGATATAAAAAGGGTCAGTAAGCACTTGGAAGGAGTGCTCACCATCATTAGCCATTAGGGAAAAATATATCAAAACTACAAGGAACTACTGCTTCACACCCACTAGGACTAACAAAAAAGATGGCAGTAACAAATGCCGGTGAGGCTGTCGAAACACTAGAACCCTTCTACATTGCTGACAGAATCGCGAAACAGTGCAGCTGCTTCAGGAAACCATTTGGAAGTTTCTCAAAAAGTTAAACACAGAGTTAATACCTATCAAAGCCACTACTAGGTATAGGCACAAGAGAAATGAAAACGTATGTCCATATAAAAACTTGTACACGGGGGCACTTGGGTGGCTCAGTCAGTTAAGCGTCTGACTCTTGGTTTCAGCTCAGGTCATAATTTCATGGTCCTGAGATATAGCTGGGCGTGGAACCTGCTTAAGATTCTCTCTCCCTCTCTCTCTGCCCCTACCCCACTTGGGCGCACACACTCTCTCTCATACAAAATTTAAAAAATAAAATAAAACTTAAAAACTTTTACAGGAATGTTCAGATCAGCATGATTCATAATAGCTAAAAGGTAGAAAGACCCAAATGTTTACCAACTGATGAATGGACAAACAAAACGTGGTAGTATCCATACAGTGGAGTATTATCCAGCCATAAAAAAAATAAGGTGGCGTTACATGCTATAACATGGATAAACCTCGCAAAACATTATGCTAAGTGAAAGAAGCCAGATATAGAAGGCCATATATTGCATGATTCTATTTCTATGAAATGTCCAATATAGACAAATCCACAGACAGGAAGCAGATCAGTGGTTTCCAGGGGCTTAAGGGGGAAAAGGAATGGGGAGTGACCACTAACAGGCATGGGGGATGTGATGTGATGTGATTGATGTGATGTGATGTGATGTGATGTGATGTGATGTGATGTGATGTGATG
>NW_026057578.1:42079940-42081584 GCF_023721935.1 Panthera uncia | reverse complement strand
TGTGATGTGATGTGATGTGATGTGATGTGATGTGATGTGATGTGATGAAATGCTCCAGGATTTGACAGTGGTGATGGATGCACAAGTCTGAATATACTGAAAATAACTGAATTATACTTTATGATATGTGAATTATATCTTAGTAATAAAGCTATTACTTTAAAAATGCATATAGGAATTCTGGGGATTAAAATATACTAAGATTCTAGCATGTACTTAATATTGAGGTAACTGGGCCATATAGTCATCTCATTTATTAAAAGAGCTCTAACACACTTCAATCCTATCCAATCCATATCTGATCATAATCTACTTCAATCCTATCTAATCTAATCCATTTTGTTTATAAACTTTTCACTCTAAATTAATGAAGTAGTAGAGAAAATTAAGACTACAAAACTACCTCAAAAGCAATACAATTTTATCACTTTCCTGCTTTTAAAAAACAATTTTCTTAAACCTTCTTTTACTGCTTTAAGAGTAGTATTGTTCTGATCTTCAACAGTTCATTTCTGTTAAACAAGAATCTTTATTTTGCTTTTTTGAACAGAGGTGAATAAAATGTCCAAAGTAACAAAGATTAATGAACACTAGAAAGAGCCCCCACTTCCTCTAACTCCCTAGTCCATATGCTGATCCATAAATCACAACTGACCAACCCATATTTAAAAGCATGAAGGAAACATTGGAAGTCTTATATACAACCAATCATTTGAATGTACCTGTCAATATCTAAGTGAATTACCTCAAACAACACTTTAAATTCTGACTTGGAAATAAATCCTATTAATCACATACCAGTAATTGAAAACAAAGTCAATATGTATTCTGCAATTATAATGCAACTAATCTCAGCCAAATCTAGCTGTAATTTAGAGGAACCTTAAAAGCTTCAGTAAGGAGAAGTTTTGAGCTTTTCTCTATCAGAAAGGAGGTTTATGAAGGTTTCTGATGAAAGGAATACTACAGACACTTGTGCTTGAGGAAATTAACATTGAAGACTGTGAAGGAAAAACTGGCAAACACAATGAAAACAGGAAGACCACTTCTGAAGCAATTACAAATATCCAGAGTATGTTAATTTTAAAGACATCTAGGTGGAGATGACCAGTTAGCAGCTGGCAATGTGAGCATGTATCTGATAGGTATTTTGGACTATAATCAATATCTTAGAGGCACTACCATTAAGTAGCAAAAGAGTAGCAAGTCAAGGGGACTAAGAAGAAATGATCAGGAAACCAGAAAGAAAAAGTTAGAAGGGAGAAAACAGCATCCTAGAAGCCACGAGAGAGTGGCCAGAAGGGGTCAACAATACCAAAAACTCTGAAGCTTGAGAATGACTGAAACAGACCACCAAGTTTGGCAATTGAGTTTCTATGCATTTCAGGAGATTGGAGGAATGGGCAGAAGTCCAGGGTAATGGGCTGAAGATTTACTGGGGTAAACTGAGGAGTTAAAGACAGAAGGTACAAGATGGTTAATGGCAAAGGGAAAATAGTGTGCTAATTTTACAGAAATTGTCTTAGGACTGGGGAAATCTGACCATACTAAAAGTTTAAGAGTTTGAAGGAACAAGAGGAGGAAAACCAAAACACCAAAGGCGGGAGGAATATATATATATATATATGTATGTATGTATGTATA
>NW_026057578.1:42075038-42079840 GCF_023721935.1 Panthera uncia | reverse complement strand
ATATATATATGTATATATGTATGTATATATATATATATATATATATATATATATATACATACATATATATACATATATATATATATACACACACATATATATATATACACACACACACACACATACATACACACATATATATATGTGTGTATACATATATATATACATATATATATGTATACACACACACACATACATACATATATATATGGAGGGGAGACAGAGAGAGAGAGAAAGAGTACTTAAAATCATCAGACACTTATAAATCACAAAAATTCTATGAGATGACGGGATCATCAGTCTTAGAAAAGAATATACAAATATCCCTTGATTTTCCAAAGTTCAAGTTATACCACTTTACTTTTATGAAAGACCTGCCATTAGTACATTAGTATGTTTTTGCAGACCAAAAGAAATCTAAAGATTTTCACTTTTACAAAAAAAAAAAAAAAAAAAAGGCAAATAGCAAAACTAGTGTTCAGCATTTGTATGGAAGCAGTCCATACCCCCGAGCAGTGAGTGGCCCTGTCAAGCTCCTTGGCCAGATCTACACTCAGCATTTCCTCATCAAGACACCATAGCTTTAAACAGTGTCTGTGGGCATGTGTGCTTTATCTTGATTTATTTTGTTCATTTGTTATCAAGGTGTGTCCTAAGGTATCAGAAGAGCCTAAGAAAAAAGGTCATGTTTTTGGGTCTGCAAATGCTCAAAAGTTTTTCCATATAAATTTTTTTGTTGTTGTTTGTTATTTTTTTTTTAATATTTGACAGAGAGAGAGAGACAGAGCACAAACAGGGGAGAGGCAGAGAGAGAGCGAGACACAGAACCCGAAGCAGGCTCTGAGCTGTCAGCACAGAGCCCTACACGGGGCTCGAACCCACCAACTGTGAGATCACGACCTGAGTCAAAGTCGGATGCTTAACCAACTGAGCCACCCAGGCACCCCAAGTTTTTCCATATAAATTAATGGTAATTGCTACACCATTCTGGCTTATGAAAGGTTTCAAAGGATCACTCTACTTTTGGATAGTGGGGGGAACCTACACATTTTTCCCTCTAAAAGAGTAAAAGGGGAGGGTAACTGTTTCGAGAAGGAAGATACACTGCTAAAAACTGTACTTGAAAGGCTCTATTTTCTCTGTGAAGTATAAGCTAGAAGAAGTAGAGCAGGGGTTTGAGGGCATATTAGGTAAAGATTTAGAACAGCTGTTACAAGGAGTTCCCAAGGGGATCACCTGAGGACAAGCAAAGAGGCTCTGAGGACATCTAAAGGTCAGCTGAGGTCAGAGAGGGTGACAGTAGAGCAATCTGGCAGTACTGAGATGCTGATGGCAGTTAGGTGGAAAGGAAGGACTCTGCATTCTCCCTAGGAGATTTTATCACGCGTAAGGTTTCAATCATCTAATCCAAATGACTCACACATTGTTCAGATTTCTGCCTGACCTGGAAGCCTTTACACCCAATTTCCTATCTAAAATCTCCAGCTGCATGACTCAAAAGAGATCGGACGCTCAGCATGTCCAAAGTCCTCTTCTAGCCAGTTTTCCTTTCTCAGTACATACCACCATCCGGGTTACATAGGCTCCAAACCTAAGAGATATCCTCAACACTTCTTTCTCCCTCACCACATTCAGCCCTTTGGTTTTTTGTATCTTTTCCAAGACCTTCGGCTCTCTCCATCTCTGTTGCCACTCTTCCAGCCCAAGCCACCAATGCCTGTTATCTGACTGCTACAATAACCTCCCAAGTGGTTGCAGGGGAGAGAGATCAAGATTATGTATACACCACACTGCTTCCTCCTCATGAGCACACAGGAAGACTACATTCCCCAGCCTCCCTTGCAAGTTCAGCGGGCAGCCATGGAGTTTTGCTTAGCAAAAGCTGTACACAGTACTACAAATGACTTCTAGCCCTGGCTCTTTAACAGTGATCTTCAAGCTCTGTCTTCTCCTGACAAGAGGACCTTGGTGAACACACTTCAAGACAGAAGAAGGTTGCCCGACTCCCCTGAACTCCACGAGATAGAGAGTAGTATTTTCTGTGTCAAGTCACTGAGACTTTGGGTTTAATACGTTATTGCAGTTGTTCAAATACAACAGACTGCCCATGCCCACTGCTGATCCCCTCCACCTCCAATTCATCTTCTACACTGCAGCCAGAGATCTGAAACACAAATCTTATCTCCATGCTTAAACATTTCAATGGCTTTGCATTGATCTGAGGGTAAAAGCTGTAATAATTCTTTAACATCCACTGGTCCTACCCAGCTCTCCAGCCTTATCTTATACCCCATGAACTCTGTAATCTCACCATCCTGGCCTTCTTTCGGTGGTTTATATTGGCCATGCTCCCTCCCACCTTTGCTCTTACCTTACACTCTAACAGCACTTCCCTACCCTTCTTTGTCTAATTCCCTCAGCTCAATTCTCACTTTGCAAAAAAGTTGTCTGGGTCAAAACCACTATAACATCTATGACACCATGAATACCATGTACTCTATCCCATAGCACTTACCACAGTTTCAACGTGTTTTTTATTTATTTATTTATTTATTTATTTATTTATTTATTTATTTATAATGAGCACATGCATGTGAGGGACAAAGAAAGAGAGGGAGTGGGGCGCCTGGGTGGCTCGGTTGGTTAAGTGGCCGACTTCGGCTCACGTCATGATCTCACGGTCCGTGAGTTCAAGCCCCACGTCGGGCTCTGTGCTGACAGCTCAGAGCCTGGAGCCTGTTTCAGATTCTGTGTCTCCCTCTCTCTGACCCTCCCCTGTTCATGCTCTGCCTCTCCCTGTCTCAAAAGTAAATAAAACGTTAAAAAAAATTTTTTTTTTTAAAAAGAAAGAGAGGGAGAGAGAATACCAAGCAGGCTCTGCGCTATCAGCGTGGAGCCCAACTCAGGGCTCAAACCTACAAACCGTGAGGTCATGCCCCGAGCCGCAATCAAGAGTCAGCTGCTTAACTGACTGAGCCACCCAGGCACCCCTTTTTATTAAGTTTTTAATTTTAATTCCAGTACAGCTAACATGCAATATTATATTAGTTTCAGGAGTACAATTAGTTATTCAACAATTCTATACATTACTCAGTGCTCATCATAAGTGTACTCTTTAATCCCGATCGCCTACTGCACCCATTCCCCCACCCTACACCCCTCTGCAACTGACTTATTTCACTTAGCATTATACTCTCTACTCCATCCATATTGTTGCAAATGGCAAGATTTCATCCCTTTTTATGGCTGAATATTCCTGTGTGTGTGTGTGTGTGTGTGTATGTGTGTGTGTGTGTGTACACACCACACCTTTATTCATTCATTTATCAATGTACACTTAGGCTGCTTCCATATCTGGGCTATTATAAATAATGCTGCTATGAACACAAGAGTGCATATATTCCTCTGAATTAGTATTTTTGTATTTTTTGGGTAAGTACCTTCAATGTTCTCTAAGATTATTAAATAATGACTGTCTCCCCAAATAGGCTGTAAGTTCCTTTAGACTGTGTCTGCTTTCGTTCACTGCTGCATTCCTCTGAGGAAATCAAAGATTTCCCAAGACCCCCAAGAAAGCTTATTTGACCACTGAAGAAGATAAAGACAGCATACATAAAGCTTCAATACTTGGTAAAACTTACATTATTCCTTGATAAAGAAAGCAGAGATTAAATGAGGGGTCAGAGGGATGCAGGGAGTCAGGGAGGATTCCACATGTAAGCTGACTTAAAGCACTCCAAAATAAGGTTGAAAGAAGGAAGACAGTTCCTGACAAAGCAAACCTGGCACAAACAATAAGAGAGGAGGATACAGGAAGAGAAAATGCAGATGTGGACTGGCTTCAAGTGGAAGAGGCCACGAATAGTAGGCTGAGTTTGGAAACACTGGATATTTTTAAAGAGAAAAGAGGACCAGCCAAAAGGCTCATTCGGTAAGCAAGGCAAGAGGTGCCCAAGGCCTTCAGCAGTGTAGTGGGAACAGTACAAGGAGGCGACTGGGTGCCGGTACTGTGAAGGTGCAAACAATTGCACTTGACAACAACTGGCTGAGAGAGGAAAGGTAGAAAGGAAGGAGTCAGAATAAAGTATAGTTCGGTGATTAGCGTTTCATCAAATGCTTACTTTCTCACATCTTTCCAGATGGCAGCTTCAGAGGCTTTGATGTTAAAAAAGTATGGTCTTCTATAGCTAGTAGTGTTGTAGTACTAAATTCTGCCCATGAAAGTAATAAAAAGTCCACCAGGTAAAGTGTATACTTTTAATACTACGGAACTATATACTATCCAACTGTAATAAATAAATATGCTTGGATCTGTTACACCCAGTATACCCCTGAAATTGCACAGATACGGAAGATTAAACAAATGGCCCCTTGATTCTTGATAATGATTTTATAAAGTATAACTAAAACCATGAGGTCAGACAGGGCAACAGGGAGTGCTGGTCTTAGCGCCCAGGACTCCTCTCAACAAGCTGGGAGCTCTTTTACCCTTGATTCGGGGAGTGAAGAGTGCACTGAAAAGCTGAGATAAACATTAGCAGGAGGGGAAAATATGAAATACTCTTAAGTAACTATAGTTTATTAACATCTTGAGGCCAAAAGAAGATAACCTGAGGGGCACCTAGGTGGCTCAGCAGGTTGAGCATCCAACTCTTAATTTCAGCTCAGGTCATTATCTCACAATTCACAAGATCGAGCCCCATATTGGTGCTTCACGGACAGCAAGGAGCCTGCTTGGGATTCATTCATTCATTTTCTCTCTCTCTCTCTCTCTCTCTCTCTCTCTCTCTCTCTCTCTCTCT
>NW_026057578.1:42053569-42075028 GCF_023721935.1 Panthera uncia | reverse complement strand
TCTCTCTCTCTCTCTCTCTCTCTCTCTCTCTCTCTCTCTCTCTCTCTCTGTCCTGCACCCCACTCACGCTCTCTCTCTCAAAATAAAAAAAAGTTGAAATTAAAAAAAAGTTGAAATTTAAAAAAAAAAGTTGAAATTAAAGCACCAGAATTTTGAAATAATGAATCCAGATTACAAAGTGTTTTAATGTTTTTTATTTTTGAGAGAGAGAGAGAGAGAGAGAGAAAATATGAGCAGGGGAAGGGCAGAGATAAGAGAGGGAGACGAAGAATCCCAAGAAGGTTCCATGCCATCAGCGTGGAGCCTGATGTGGGGCTCGATCCCAAGCACCACAGGATCATGACCTGAGCTGAAATCAAGAGCTGAACGCTTAACTGAATGAGCCACCCAGGGGCCCCTACAAAGTTTTCTAGTACCAATAAGGATAGGGGCAATTCTCCCTCTCCCTCTGCCCCTTCCCCAGCTCACATGCACTCTTGTCTCTAAAATAAAAAAAGGGTAACTTCATTTTATGTAATATTACACATTACCATTCCATATGAATTTTATAATTAATTGGGAATATATGTTTTAAATAAAGTCAGATATGTAATTTTTTACTTTACTATGTTCTCTTTCTCATAAACAGAATTTGGAAGATTTAATCTTAGAAGACTTTTTAAACAGAGGAGAAAGCATACTGAATCTCTTACTCAAATCATGTTAACAATGAGCAAGTTAGTTAGCTTCTCTAAACCTCACTTTCATCATCTGCAAAATATGAGTCATGATCATCCTACCTCAAGAGGACTGAACACACAATACAAGTAAATCACCTAAATACAGTGCCTGTCAATGGTACCATTCAGTAACTGAGGAGTCATGTTATTCTTAACCAGAAAACCTGGTCAGAGCTTCTTCAACTCCTTTTAGCTACCAATGTGGCTAATTTTTAATGAAGCCTTTGGGGAGTGGAAGGCTATGGATAGAAGAAATCCAGACAGGGGTGCCTGGGTGGCTCAATTGGTTGAGCATCCGACTTTGGCTCAGGTCATGATCTCGCGATCTGTGGGTTCGAGCCTCGTATCGGGCTCTGTGCTGACAGATCGGAACCTGGAGCCTGCTTCGGATTCTGTGTCTCCCTCTCTCTCTGCCCCTCCCCCGCTCATGCTCTGTCTCTGTCAAAAATAAGTAAAACATTAAAAAAAAAAGAAAAGAAAAGAAAAGAAATCCAGACAGCTTAAAACTTGTATTTGAAACAGTCATTTCCATCTGTTCCCTGATAACCAGAACTACAAACTAAACCATACTGACATTTGACGTATGTTTCCTCTTCCGTCCCATAACTACTGAATGGCTGCAGAGCAAAGACACGCAAGGGCAAAGCTTAACAGCCCTCTCAAACAGTCACGATTCAGTTACACTACCTCTTACTATGCTGCTAGGCAGAGCTACCACTTACATGCCTAAGTCAAAAAAATCTACAGTGATGAAAACTGGGGCCTGTGGGGCAAGGTAAAAGGCTGTTCTAAAATTTGTCCCTACCCTAGTATATATCAGCCAAGCAAGCACATAGCAAATCCTCAATCACTTAAGTTCAAAATATCTGGAGCTGTTAAGTACAGTTTTAAAGATTGTGCCTTGCTTAAGGGTGCAAGACAAGAGCTAAATTCAAGTTCATGGTCCACTAGCCAAGGGATGTGCCTGCAGGGCTTCAATTGTTTGAAGGAGTGCCATCTACCAGTCTCCTGAGGCCACATCACCAGAGGGAACACCATTCCGTAATTTGCACAAAGTAACTACGTAAACTATCGGCAATCCAGAAAGAAATCCAAGTTAACTCTCTGCCTTAATACACTCATTCATTCCTGAAAATAATTTCCAACTACGGAAGTCCTTCATTCACCTCATAGCAAGGCACAGTGTCCTTGAGACAGCCTACGCAGACTGAACAGCAATTCTACCAGCTATATGTTACTTTTATTTTAAAGAGTTCCGCTAAAACAAATTTTATGTTTATACCTTACTCAGTAGGGAAAAAATTCAATCAATATCCTAAACTCTATGAAACGCTACCCACACCCCATCAAAAGAAAACAGAAAACAAAACCTTACAGAAGTCATCTCAACAGTGAAAGTGGATTAGATACAATGCCTAGCTGCATAAAGTAATCCATGTCATTCGTACTGTGCGCAATTGTATAGACAATGCTAACCAGATTTGTCAACTGATTTCCCGCCACAACTGGGAAGCAGAAAGTCAGAAGGGGAGGGTAGGAAGAGTGGGAACAATAAGTTTTATAAGCATGGTAGAGAAAATAAAACTCCCCACTTCTCACTAAAGGACTAGACAGAAAAATGGGAGGTAGGAGGGCAAGCCAGGGACAGTAAACACACTGGCAGACAGTCTTATGCTTTTACTGTTTTCTTTTTAGAGTTTCCAACTTTCTTCAGGATAAAATCCATGCCATATCAAGCTCTTTATGGCCTACTGCTGCAGCCTCTTTTCCCACTTGTTCCTGACACATTCCCCTTAATTCCAGCCATGTACAATTCTTTGCGATTCTCTTGAATACACCATGTTCTCTTGAAATGCTTCATCATCCTTCTCTTCATCTGGTTAAATCCCTCAGGGCTCAGCTCAGGCATCACATCCTCTGGAAAGGCAACTCTTACTTGGTCCTTCAATCACCACCTCTAATCTAAATCACATGATCCTTCTATGTACTGACACGAAATACAATTATTTCTATCACAGTACTACCTACTACTGTGATTAACTGTCTATTGTTTGTGTGATTCTCACTTAGTGCTCCCTAACTCAGGATCTTTTTTTTCAACCCTACTTCAAATCAGAACTATCATCTACTTTCACAGGTTTTGAAAAATGATTATCCCATAAAATTTTTACAAAATGTACCATCGCCTTCAGGGTATTTTTTTCCATCCTTTATAGTACAATTCTTCAATTTATACCAAGGAAAATCATCCATCTCAAAACTTTAGTATTTTCAGGAAAAAATAAAGCAAAAAAAAAAACCTCTAAGTAATTTTTATTGATCTCTATTGGAATGTTTTGGTCTTGATGAGATCTGCTATTATGGTCTTTTTCCTAAAGATACAGAACTTTAGTCCTGTGAAATACTGTTTGCATAAATCCTCATAACTGATAAAGAAAGTTGTAAAGAGAAAAAAATTTTACACTATTTGACTTATAAGTGACAACTCATTACCTACCACATCATGAAAACATGAAGGTATTCATAATACTGAAAGAGCTCTTTTGAGCTATAAATTGGCATATAACATTAATCTCAAGTGCACAGCATGATTCAATACTTGTGTACACTGTGAAATGATCACCACGATAAGTCTAGTTAACATCCATCACCACACAGTTACAATTCTTGTCTTATAAGAACTTTCAAGATTTACTCTTCTGGCAACTCTCAAATATGTAATACAGCATTATTAACTATAGACACCATGCTGTACATTACATCCCCATGACTTATTTGATAACTGGGAAATGTGTACCTTTCGACCACCTTCAACCATTTGACCATCTTTAACAACCATCAATCTGTTTTCTGTATCTAGGAGTTCAGGGTGGGGGGTGTTTTGTTTTGTTTAGATTCCACATACAAGTGAGATCATCCAGTATCTGTCTTTTTCCCTGTGACTTATTTCACTGCACATAAGTTCCACCCATGTTGTCACAAATGACAATATTTTTTTCTATGGTTAAATAATATTGAAGAATTCCTGTGTGTGTGTGTGTGTGCACACGCGTGCCACATTTTCTTATCCAGTCATCAATCCGTGGACATTTAGGTTGCTCCCATGCCTCGGCTACGGTAAATAATGCCGCAATGAACATGGGGGTGCATTTATCTCTTCAAATGTTTTTGTTCCCTTTGGACAAATACCCAGAAGTGGAGTTGCTGGTAGTTCTATTTTTAATTTTTTGAGGAATCTCCATATTGTTTCCCATAATAGCTGTATCAATTTACATTCCCACTAACAGTGCACCAGGGTTCCCTTTCCTCCACATCCTCATCAACACTTGTTATTTCTTGTCTCTTTGATAATAGCCATTCAACATATATATGGTCAATTCATTTACAACAATGAAGCCAAGAACATACACTGGAAAAAGGACAGTGTTTTCAATAAATGGTGTTGTTAAACTGGACAGCCACATACAAAAGAATGAAACTGGACCACTGTCTTATACCATACACAGAAATTAACTCAAAATGGATTAAAGACCTGAATGTTAAGACCTGAAGCAGTTAACACTAGAATTAAAAAACAGGAGATAGGCTCCTTCACATAGGTCTTTGTGATTTTTTCGTTTAACACCAAAAGGCAAGGCAACAAAAGCAAAAATAAACAAGTGGGACTACATCAAACTAAAATGCTTCTACACAGCAAAGGAAACCATCAACAAAATTAAAAGGCAACCTACGAAATGGGAGAAAATTTTGGCAAATCATATATCTGATAAGGGGTTAATAGCCAAAACATATAAATAACTTATACAACTCAATAGCAAAAAAGGCCAACAATACAATTTAAAAATGGGCAGAGGATCTAAATAGACATTTTTCCAAAGACCTGGATGACCAACAGATGAGCAAGTGCTCAACATTAGTAATTATCACAGAAATGCAAATTAAGACCACAATGAGATATCACCTTAACTCTTTAGTATCTTTATCAATTCCCTGTCCAACATATACACACAATCTCCCATCTACCCAGAATTGTGAAGCTGCCTAATGTTTACTTAACCAATACAAGTTCTCTCCTTAGTATTGTTTTAAAAGTCACAAATTATCATTTTTTAAAACTGATATATAAGTACCGTTTAATTTCTGAATGCTGAAGAGACATTAATGTGTAAAACGACCAATATGCAAAGAACATAACCTTTAAGAAATCAATATCCCATAAAGCACATTGACACATTTCACAAGTTGTGCAATCTACACCCTTGTTAAATAGGTGTTTGATTCCACAATTGAAAAACTAAGGGCACTATTTAATAATAAGGTGTGTATCTATCAGTAGTAGCTTTACCAAGGTGGAGAGAATGACTATTTCAAGCCATTTATCAATATTAGGAAAAGAAAAAGATCTCATTGGCCTTACTCTTCACTAAGACAGGAAACAATTAAAAAAGGACTCTATTCCTCAACTGGGGAACAGAATACTACCCACAGTAAAAAGGAGAAACTGCTGATGCACAAATGCTTTATGCTAAGTGAAATGAGGCCTAACTCAGAGTATCTGCTTGGGTAATTCCATTCGTAGGACATTCTTGCAAAGGTGAAATTATAGGGACAAAAAACAAATCAGTGGTGGTTGGTGGGAAGAAAGATTAACAGAAGAAAAATTTTTGGAGTGAAGGAACTATGCTGACTGTCATGGTAGTTACACAACTGTATACATTTGCAAAAACTGAAAAACTTACACTAAACACGGTGACTTTTCCTTAACATAAATTATCCTGAATGGAAGAAATTATACATTACTTCTAGTCTTTACTTCAAGTAACAATATAAAAAATATTCCACTCCCATTTGAGAAAGATCATTTTGAACACATAATAAGCTAAAGGCAAAAGATTTCTCTTTGGTTTAACAATTTGGCTTCTCTCTGGATAATTAGCTAGTATGTCAATGAACCTAAGAGAGGAAACAGATTTGATGTTGTTGGTTAACCTTTTTTCCCATGGTCGCACTCCATTTCTAAGCCCTACCAGCCCCTCCTTAAATGTGTATTTCAAATCTATTCCTTCTTCTCTACTCTTAACATCTCATATCACTCTCAAGATTAAAAATATTCACCAATTCCAAAGCACCTACAAGGTAAAGTCCATATTCATTAACAGAGCATAGAAGGCCCTTTATTATCAGAACCAACCTACTTTTCCAGAGTCATCTTCCACCATTAAGTAACTGTTTAACTCACTCTTAGCTTTCAGAAAGCAATTAGGCCATTTAATTTAAGAGCCTTAAAATAATCCAAACCCTTTGACACTTTAACCTGGTAATTTCACTTCGAGAAGTTTATTCTGGGGGAATAATCTGCATACTAAAAACCAGATAGTTCAAACAGAAACAGGAGAATTGCAAAGTATAATATATCCACAGGACAGTTTCTAATGCAACCATCAAAATCACGTTTATTTAAAAACATGGGGGAAACATTATTTGCTTTAAGTGCAAAAAGAAAATGAATATAGTTTTATGTATAGTGTTTCTCAACTGTATAAGACAGTATAGAGAAAAGGAAGGGAATTTTATCTCCAAGAGTGGGAATGTAAGTGATTTTTATCTTCTAGCTTTCTGTATCTTCCAAGTTTCCTAAGAGCTTATTTTTTAAATTGGACATATATATACACATACACAAACTTTTTGATTCAGTGACTGCATAACTAGAACTCTATTTTAAAGAATAATGCAGGGGCTCCTGGGTGGCTCAGTCGGTTAAGCGTCCGACTTCAGCTCAGGTCACGATCTCAAGCATTGGGTTCTCTGCTATCAGCACAGAGCCCCCTTCAGATCTTCTGTTCCTCTCTCTCTCTCTCTCCCTCCCCCATTCGCTCTCTTTCAAAAAGCAAACATTAAAAAGAAAAAAAGATTCCCTCTCAAAAAAAATAAAGTAAAATAGTCATTTTTTTTAAATTCAAAGTTTTTAAAGACATATTTAATATGCCATAAAATTTCACCCATTTAAAAGCATAAGTTCAGTGGGTTCTAGTATATTCAAAGTTGTACATCCATCACAATCTAATTTTAGAACATTTTGAACACACAAAAAATTGCTCTGTAGTGAGCAATCACTCCTCTTTCCCAGTCTCACACACCTCAGACCTGTCCTACCACTAATTTGCTTCCTGTCTCTTAAGATCTATCTATCCTGGATATTGTATATAAATGGAACTCTATAACGTAGTCTTTTTTGACTGGTTTCTTTTACTCAGCATGTTTTCAAGGTTCATCCATGTTGCAGCATGAATTGGTACTTCATGTCTTTATCTTGCCAAATAATATTTGATTGTATGGATATACTACATTTTATCTTTCCAATCATCAGCTGATGGAACTTTGGGTTGTTTCCACTTTGAGGCTACTATGAATACTACTACTATGTACATTTACATTCATGTACAAATTTTTATGTAGACATGTCTTTTCAGTTCACTTGGTATATAACTAGGGGTGAAAGTGCTGGGGTCAATGGCAACTTCCAAGCTTAACCTTTTAAAGAACCGGCAAAGCATTTTCCAAAGTGGCCGCACTACTTCACATTCATTCCCACCAGCAATGTATGAGGGTTCCTACTTTTCCACAGCTTTGCCAACATTTATTACTCTTGTCTTTTCTATTATAGCCATCTTAGTGGGTACGTAGTAGTGCCTCGTTGTGGTTTTGATTTGCATTTCCCTAATGGCTAATGATTTTGAGCATTGTTTCGTGCGCTTATTGACTATTTGTATATCTTCCTTAAGGAAATGTCTATTCAAAGCCTTTGTCTATATGACTGGATTGCCTTTTTACTACTGAGTTGAGATACTCCTTGATATATTCTATTTTTTTTTAATTTATCTATTTATTTATTTTGAGAGAGTGTGCACAGTAGGGGCAGAAAGATAGAGACAGAGATAGAGACAGATAGAGACAGAGAGAGGCAGAGAGAGGCAGAGAGAGGCAGAGAGAGGCAGAGAGAGAGAGAGAGAGAGAGAGAGAGAGAGAGAGAATGAATATCCCAAACAGGCTCCACACTGTCAGTACAAGGAGCCTAATGCGGGGCTGAAACTCACGAACCTGGGAGATCATGACCTGAGCCAAAATCAGGAGCCACCCAGGCACTCTGTACACTTTGATATATTCTAGATTCAAGCTCCTTGTCAGACATGATTTGCAAATATTTTCTCCCATTCCATGGGTTGCATTTTTGCTTTCTTTTTTTTTTTTTTTTATGTAGAAACCTACTTTTTTTTAATTTATTTTTTTAATTTTTTTTTTAACGTTTATTTATTTTTGAGACAGAGAGAGACAGAGCATGAACGGGGGAGGGTCACAGAGAGAGGGAGACACACAGAATCCGAAACAGGCTCCAGGCTCCGAGCTGTCAGCACAGAGCCCGACGCGGGGCTCGAACCCACAGACCGCGAGATCATGACCTGAGCCGAAGTCGGACGCTCAACCGACCAGCCACCCAGGCGCCCCTCATTTTTGCTTTCTTGATGGTGTTCTCTGATGCAAGAGTCTTTAATTCTAGTGGCTCAGTCTTGGTTTCCGCTCAGGTCATGATCTCACAGTTCAGGAATTCAAGCCCGACATTGGGATCTGCACTGACAGTGCAGAGCCTGCTTAGGATTCTCCTTCTCACCCCTCTCTCTCTGCCCCTCTCGCACTGTCTCTCAAAAAAAAAAAAAAAAAGCATTGCATTCTAATAAAGTCCAATTGTTCTATTTTTCTCTGGTCACTTGTGCTCTTGCTTATAAATGCCAAGAACATTGCCCAAACCCCTCTTCCAAAAAACAAACAAAAAAACCCTGTCTAACCCAAACTCATAAAGATCTATGCCTACATTTTCTTTTGGGAGTTACACAGCTTTAGCTCTTACATTTACATCTAGAAGCCACTTTGAGTTAAATTCTGTATATAGTGTGAAGCAGAGATCCAAATTCATTCTTTCACATGTAGATATCCAGTTGTGCCAGCACCACTTGTTGAAGACACTATTTCCCCCCCCCGCACTGAATTACTCGGCACCCTTGTCACACTGGGACATGAGAAATAAAGGATATAAAACTGTTACAGATGAACTCCACTGTGTGAGAAAAATCTATATTGACGATCTCTGGATATTCACTTTCTCCCTTACTTCCATTATAGTACTTATTACAATCTGCAATTATCTTATTCATGTGTTTACTTATTCCTTACCTATCTCCCCCATTAGAATGTATACTTCATAGGGACAGGGACTTAGTCTTGTATACTGTTGAATCTCCAAAGCCCACTACAGTACCTGGTTCCTAAAAGGTACCAAGCAATTATTTACTGAAATAATGAGGATACATTTAAAAATGATCCGGAAGAAAATGCACCAAGTGTTAATACTTTGGTTGGAATTGTCATTACAAGTAAATTTTTAATGTTTTACAATGTACATACATTATTATAATAACCACATATGAAATTAGGTACTCTAAAAATGGAAAATACCTCTGGATCAATTTGTTATTCCTCAAAGTTCTAAGAACCTCACTCTTTGCCAAACGATCTTATTTTAGATTCTTTTCTAGTCCCCAGCACAATGACACCACCAACTACCAACTACCTAACAGCTCTGGTCTTAAGAGTAAGTTATCCTTGATGTCTTTCTCTTAAACCACACACCCAAATTATCAGTCGGTCCTGTCAGCTCTACCTCCAAAATATGTATCTGATCTAAGCACTGCTCATTTGCCCACTCCTAACAATTCCAATCCAAGCCACCACCATCAACTGGATGAACAGCAACAGTCTGTTACTCTTTGTCCCACTTGCACATCTCCACAGGAGTCAACTCTATCTTATGCCACTACTTAACACCTTAACACCTCCCCCCACCACACACGCAATAGCTTCCTCGAGCAATGAGAATTAAATTCACGTTCCTGACGTTGGTCTGTAAGCTCTTCCTGTTCCAGCTCTCGCCAACAATCCATTTCCTACTTTTCTGTCCCCCTTTTACTGAATTCCAGCTACACAAACCTTTTTTTGTCCTTGGCATGTCAAGTCCGTTCTCTTCTCAAGGCCTTTCTACTTATAGAGTTCCTTCGGCCTGAACTGCTCTTCACATGGTTATTTTTTGCCATGCAAGTCTTAGCTGAAATGTCACCTCCTAAGAGGCCTTCCCTAACAATCTGGCTAAAAGAAGCCAACTCTTCTAGCACTGCCTATTGATGACACTATTTCCTCCGTACCACTTAACAATTCTCTGACATGATCTTGCCATTTTGTTTTTCTCTCCCCGTCCCCTGCCCCATTAGAAGGTAGCTTCTACAAATAGAGGACTTTTTTAGTACTATATCCCTAGTACCTGGATCAGTTTTTAGTCCATAACAAGTTCTCAATTATTTATTGAATAAATGGTTGCTATTCTAAATCTTGAGGGTGAAGAACTGTTTGATTATACATTAATTTCTTTGGGAAAAATACTAAGAGTGGAAGACAAGATATTTTTACATTAAGAATTAAATCACCTGAGACACTACCTCACATCAGTAAGAATGACTAGTATCAAAAAGACCAGGAATAACAGGTGTTGGCAAGGATGTGGAGAAAAGAGAACTCTCAGGCACTTTTGGTGGGAATGCAAATTGGTGCAGCCACTATGGAAAACACTATGGAGGTTCCTCAAAAAGTTAAACATACAGCCCAGTAATTCCACTTCTGGGTATTGACCAAAAGAAAACAAAAACACTAACTTCATTAAAAGATACATGCACCTTTACATTTACTGCAACATTATTTACAACAGCCAACATATGGCAACAACTTAAGTATCCATTGATAAATGGATAAAATGATGTATATGTACACACACAGATTACTCCACTGTACAAAAAAATGAAATCTTGCCATTGACAACAACACAGATGGTCCTACAGGGTATTATGCTAAGTGAAACAAGTCAGGGAAAGACAAATACCATATGATTTCACTCATAGGTGGAATCTAAAAAACAAAGCAAACAAAAACAGACACAGACTCATACACAGAAAACAAACTGGTAGCTGCCAGAGGGGAGGAGGATGGAGATGGGTGAAATAAGGGAAGGTGATTAAGAGGCACAAACTTCCAGTTATAAAATTAAAAAAAAAATTAGTCACAGAGATGTAAAGTACAGCATAGGGAATATAGTCAATAGCTTTGTAGGACAGACAGTAACCACTTACAGTGAATATTTCCTAATGCAGGTAACTGTCACATCATTATGTTATTATACATGTGAAAATAACATAAATTGTATGTTAACTATACTTCAATTTCTAAAGTCAAGTTACCTGAAAAATAAAATTTAAAAGTAGACCATAAAATAAAGTTGATCATATATAATTTAAACAAAATTAGTTTTAAAACTAATAAAACAATTGGAAACATGTTCTAATGCATTCCCTTCCACCCTTTTCATTGTATCTACAATTGCTGAAGCATGTGATGGTATAATCAGAATATAAAGAAAAAAAGACTGTTATTCTAATTAGGATCTAGGGGTGCCTGGGTGGCTCAGTCAGTTGAGCGTCCGACTTTGGCTCATGTCATGATCTCATGGTTCACAGGTTCGAGCCCTGTGTCAGACTCTATGCTGACAGCTCAGAGCCTGAAGCCTGCTTTGTGGATTCTGTCTCCCTCTCTCTGCCCCTCCCCTGCTCATGCGCGTGCGCACGCGCTCTCTCTCTCGCTCTCTCTCTCTCTCAAAAATAAATAAAACATTAAAAAAAATATTTTTAAGTAATAATGAGGATCTAACGTTGTTTAATGTCATTTCATCCAACACTGATAAGCACTTTACTATATACCAGGCACTGCTTTTAAATTACTTATATGCATCACCCAAATGCTGTGATGGTAGGTACTCCCATTTGGAGAAATAACGAAATCGAGGCATAGCATAATCAGTAACTTACCTAAGGTCACAGATAGTAGGTGGCAGAGCCAAGATTCAAAAACCCTAGGTAGCCCCACTCCAAGCCCATGCTCTTAACTGCTTCTCAGTATAGTTTAACAGAAATGATAACAATACCTACCTCACTGGGTTACTATAAAAACTGAGAGAAAGTATAACACAATGCCTGTCACATATTAAATAATTATAAATTTTTAAAGACATTATTTCTTGTTCTTTCATTTGTTAGGCTTTCAAGTACTTTTCTATGGTTCAGGATGCCTCAATGAGCATCAAATACCATTATTGTTTCATTTTCAAGGGAAGAAAGGGAGCTGGCATTTATTGAGGAATTTCTGTATGCAAGAATTATTTTAGGGGTGCCTGGGTGGCTCAGTCAGTTAAGCGGCCAACTTCGGCTCAGGTCATGATCTCGCGGTCCGTGAGTTCAAGCCCCGCATCGGGCTCTGTGCTGACAGCTCAGAGCCTGGAGCCTGTTTCAGATTCTGTGTCTCCCTCTCTCTGACCCTCCCCTGTTCATGCTCTGTCTCTCCCTGTCTCAAAAATAAATAAACGTTAAAAAAAAAAAATTAAAAAAAAAAAAAAAGAATTATTTTAAAGGTACTACTCTAATAATACTTGCCTTATCTCTAAGGATTTTCACTGTAAGACTCAAATTGTAATGCAGTATACAAAGGGGAGGTACTATTCAATTAGTTTAGTACTTAAAACTTAATTTCCAGGGGTGCCTGGGTGGCTCAGTTAAGCCTCTGACTTCGGCTCAGGTCATGATTTCACGGTTTGGCAGTTCGAGCCCCATGTCGGGGTCTGTGCTGACAGCTCAGAGCCTGGAGCCTGCTTCAGATTCTGTGTCTCCTTTTCTCTCTGTCCCTACCCCGCTCATGCTGTGTGTGTGTGTGTGTGTGTGTGTCTCTCTCTCTCTCAAAAATAAACTTTAAAAAATTTTTAAATAAAAACCTTAATTTCCATTGAATTAAAAAAAAAAAAGTATGTGGGAATAGAAAGTATAAAAAAGAATCCATATCCATGGGAACCTGTCCCTGTCATAATTACAAATGCCCTCTCACTAACTCATGTTCATTCAGGACCATCTGTTGTGGGCCTACTATGAGAAAGGCATCTTGATACTGAAAAAACCTTTTCTTAAGGAGATCAACAGTCTAGTTCTACAAAACATCTTAAGTGCCATAAAAGAAATTCACATGCTATCTTAGCCCTGCTTCTTAGACATGTACAGAAATGCAAAGAAGTAACATAGTATTGATACCCATATTAACTTCCCTTTACAAATTAAATAGGCTAATCCACAAAGTCTGAGGTTTGTCCATTAAGTTAGCCACTACCCACTTGTGGTTTAGTGAGTCTGTTAAACGTGACTGGTATGACTGAGGAGCTGCATGTTTAAATGATATTTTATTTTAATTAACTAAAATTTTAAACTGATTACCAATACCATTATACTAGAAAACTTATAAGCATGCATTGAACAACTTAGGTATGTGAATCTACTTTTTCAACTGTAAAATTTATATCTAAATACAGATCAAATGCTTCCAGTGAAAACTGAGTATTTGAATTAAAATGTGCTATATGTGTAAAATATATGCTGGATTTCAAATAATTTGTATGAAAAAATAATGTGAAATGTCTCATTTCTTATATTGATTAAATGTTGATATGACATATTGGGTTAAATAAATTTCATTCTTTTTTGTATGTTTTTAATAGGGCTAGTAGAATATTTAAAAGTATACATTAACTTGCATTTTATTTCTATTCAAAAACCCTGGTCTAAAGATTACTTACAACATTCTTAAAACAAGTTTTCAATGATTTGAGGATTCCTCAGAGTTCCAGAGCTTCAAAAACTGACTTAACAGATTGCTTCCTAACAAACTGAAGGAATCTTACCTGTATTTGCCTGCACTTTAGTTTTAGCTCTAGCACTATATGAAAATTCCACCACCGTCAAAAATGCCCATGAAACCATTTAAAAATAAACGCTAATTACATTTACAGGTTGGCAGTTTTCTGAAAGCATGCCAATATGCATTTTTCAACAAAAATGTTGAAAAGAGTAAATAGTCTTCCTTTGATGTAATCCAAAAACACACACAAATTAGTTTCAAATATGGGGTTCCTGCTATAGTATGCACTGAAGTTTGTCTTTGAAGTGCTCATCCTATGCCCTGTTGCAACAGAACAAGAGTTCTTTGACACACCTCCCTCATGTTAACAAAAAGCCAAAATCTCAGTTTTTCCTCTGCTTTTTCATATTCCAACTACATATTAAAACCTGAATTTTAGGGGCGCCTGGGTAGCTCAGTCAGTTGAGCGACTGACTGGTTCAGGTCATGATCTCATGGTGAGTTCAAGCCCCCCCATCAGGCTCTGTGCTGACAGCTCAGAGCCTGGAGCCTGCTTCACATTCTGTCTCCCTCCCTCTCTCTCTTCCCCTCCCCTGCTTGCGCTCACCCACTCTCTCTCAAAAATAAACATTTAAAAAAATTTTTAACCTGAACTTTAAACATGTTTAAAAAAATTTTTTTTAATATTTCTTCATTTTTGAGAGAGAGACAGAGCATAAGTGGGGGAGGGACAGAGAGAGAGGGAGACACAGAAGCTGAAGCAGGCTCCAAGATCTGAGCAGCGAGCACAGAGCCCAACACGGGACTCGAACCCATGAACTGTGAGATCATGACCTGAGCTGAAGTCGGATGCTTAAGTGACCGAGCCACCCAGGTGCTCTGAATCACATTTTTACTTAAATCAATCACCTTTTAAAGATCTACACAAAAACTGATTCAATTTTAACATTCCAAAGCAAATCACAGAATAGGGTTAACAATACGTAAGCATTACAGTATCAGCTACTAGAAGACTTTTAGAGTTACAAATCACTCTAGACTAAAAACTACTCAACTCTATGGGGGATCCTTGTACAGAAGACTCCAAGATGAAATAAGTAACAAGTCTGTCAAAGTATTAGTGAGATGAACCAATCTGATGTTTATTTTGCTATACTTCTCCCAATGTAAACTTTCAAGAAAAATTAACACCAGCACAATTCCAAGTGAAAACTCACTTCCAACATCAAGGAGGCGGGGAAGAAAAACTGTGATTAAAATATTTCTGAAGCGTTAGATGTAAATCTTTGAGTACATCTTTCACAGACAATGTAGAGAGAATATTATGCTACAAGAGAAGGAAGCTCAAAATACTTAAATAACACTCTTCTATTTATTAGTCTCTCTGGTTTAGATATGCAAATCCCAAGCAGTACAACAAAAAACAGACTAGGCCTAACTACTCAGAGGCCAGAGCCTTGCTGTGTAGAAAAAAGCGACACATACGTGTTAAATCCAGTTTTTTTAATTTCAAGAGTTTTTTCTAATTTCACCTGTGCTGTTCATCTCAAATATCTTAGTTATTACTAAAAGAAACTAAAGTTACATTAACATAAAAATGATAATGTTTGGAGTCTTTCTGGATAGGAAGTTAAACACCTCTTGATTTAAACCAATTCTATTGGTGAAATACAGTCAATTATTTGTTTTATTTTGCTTCTTTAATAGACTATTTTTAGGGACATTTTGAGTGCACAGCAACATTGAGTGGCAAGCACAGAGTTTTCCCACATATCCCTAGCGCTTGTTTGGCTTTAACATTTTGGCTGGATGAATTACCCAAGAAAAAGAAAGAGATAAGTATAAAGCAGAGGATGTTAATCACCAGGGCCGCTGGCAAAGATGGAACTCTACCCTGAATCACTTTGCATTCTACCACTACCAGGACCTGACAATGGCAGGTGACTAGAATTAAGGGTCTTTATTCTGTTACTTAGCAGCTACAGAGGCATGCAAAGAAACGTAGGTGCCATAGAAGGATATCAGTCTTCAATATGCAGTTCTGACATTGACAATCATGTTCTTGTAGATTTTTTTTCCTTAAACGTTTATTTTTGAGAGAGTATGCAAGCAGGGGAGGGGCAGAGAGCAAGGGACAGAGAGAATCCCAAGCAGGCTCTGTGCTGTCAGCGCAGAGCCCAACACAGGGCTCAAACCCACAAACGATGAGATCATGACCTGAGCCGAAATCAAGAGTCAGATGCCTAACTGACTGAGCCACCTAGGGGACCCTTGTGTATTTTCTTTTAATGCTAGATTTAATGCTAGGCTCCACAAATAAGCCTAGACGAAGATGTGATGAGTATTTACATAACGTCAGGTTCACCAGAAGGGCATGCATGTAAAAACACTGGCTGCAACAAACAAAGATATTTTACTACTAATCAGAGAAATGCAGGCTAAAAGAGTAAGAAGTCATTTCACACCCATCAGACTGGCAAAGGTTTTAAGTCTCATAACACCAAGTGGTGAAAAGAAATGGAGAAAACAGACAAATGTAGCCAATGGGATGCAAACTAGAACCACCTGTAGTAGAACAAAAAAGGCATACTCATACCCTCTAATCCAGGACTTCCACTTCTAGATCTATACTGAGAACACACTCACTGGGGCTACAGAAGTAACATAAAACATGGAAACCGTCTACTGCAAAACTGTTTAAGTAGACAAAAAGAGATAAAAGAATGGAAACTTGAGGAAATGTTCATTAACAGGGAAATGAATAAACGTATACAATCATAAAAACGGAAACTATTCAACAGTTAATATAAAGAACCACAGCTACAGCTAAAACCAAAAATCAACCCCCTCCCCGAAAACTCACCAAGTTTAATTTTTTTTTAAGTTGCGAAAGGATACCTAAACCATAGCACTTACATGAAATTTAAAAATACATCAAAATGATATATATTACTACAAATGCACATATGTATAGCTAAAAGTATGGAAATATCAAGGAGAAAGAAATATACTAATTTCAGCTGACTATGTTAAACTTTACCTGAGCCCTGTGCTCCTGGAAAGCAGAGCAGGTTAAGAAATCCACCCCCATCATTTTGTGTTTGGGGAAGCTGGTAAAATAAAGATCCTGCCATTGCTTGCTGAGATTAAGACCTGTCCTCATGGTTCCTCAAGACTCTGTTTTACCTGTCCCAGGTCCTTGTCCTTTTTTTTGAGACATTCCTCATTAATTAACGGTCTCCTAATTGCAATAGCCTGAAAAAATCATCTCCTTAATTGGCCAGCACATTATGTCTTTGACACAGGAGTGGTTACCTCTGGGGAAGGAAGAGAATGGGTTGAGGAAGAAAATATTTAACTGTAATGGTAACACAGAAACCTGAAATGTGGCAAAAAGTTAATCTTTTCTTTTTTGTACAAAGAGACCGGTTATTATGTGTACTTTCTGCTTAAAATGTTTCAAAATTAATTTGTAAATTATGTTAAACCTTGATGTGGAGTCAAAGAAGGTCACAAGTAAACGCTTTACAGTCTGTTTTTTCATGTTAAATAGGCACACGAACACATGCCCAACCTATTTCATTACACTGCTGTAATGTAATGTACAGGCTGCTGTAAGTAAAAGTGTTTTTAGTAATCATCAAGTTGCAGGATACATTTGTAATGTATTCTGAGCCAATTAGCTCAGCTTGTTATAGCAGAGCTCTGACTAGGGCAAGGTTAGATTATCATGTAGACTTTTATTGTTTCTGGGGCAAGACTACACTCCTACTTCCCAGAAAGCTATACAGCTATGCTATAAATGTCATACACCATTGGTTACAAGAGGCACTAGGCAAGTCAACATGTAAGATCTCGATCCACACCCAACAGATAGAACTACTAAGCAGATAACCCTAGGAACTTGACGGTAGACAAGTAAATAAGCTTTCCAAGAGGAAGGTGGCACACCAAGTACACACATCAAAGTTTTGTGTGGTTCCTGTGGAGGATAGGCTTTTTTTTTTTTTTTTTTTTTTTTTGGCACTGTAAACTGAGATTCTGAAAACATGAAATCTCATCTTAAAGTGCCCAAGGTGATCTTTTGAGTTGGTTTCAAATTGCTTTTATTCCCAAGTGCTTCCAGAAGGCTTGTGAGTACCAGGAAGTGATTTTGTTAATGCAGAACAAACCCATCAACAGCTAAAATTTAATCTTAACAAACCAAAAAACCTTAGAAACTTGGAACCTCAGTTTCAAATATAGAAGCAGAGTGCTAAAATCTGGGATAATACAAGAACTTCCAATCTTCACAATATGCTCTGTGCTTATAAGGCTAAATACAAGAGTAATCTTTACAAAAGGTCAGTCTGTATTTTCTGAATCCTATTTGCAAGCATCCAAACAAGAGCTTGTAAGGTCGTCTTGATCTCCCTAAGGCCAACAAGTTTGAAACGTATCTGGAATCCACTCATCTTGATTAATTTTTATTCCTCCTCCTCCCCCAAGAACCAGTAAACAAAATATTTTAATGCATAGAAATATGGAAGGCTTGAACTAAAACTTAAAGCTAAAACACTTGGTCCTGTTTTCAAATAGAAAATAAAATTTGTATTAAAGAAACTCAAAAAAGAATGTCAAATCATAACTTAAAGCAGGCTCCAACCCACTTCAAAGAACTTTTATCAGAGTGGATGGTCTTAATTTTATAATTCAAAACCCTTAAAGTCTTTTAGTATAAAGTAGTATATACATTTATAATCTTATAGAGGTTTAAAAAAGTCTTAAGGTGCTTCTCTTCTCTAAGCTTACAGATTTAAACCAAAGAAGAACTGAAAACTGAACAATATCAAATTCCTACATCTCCTTACTCATCAAGAAACTACTAGTTAATCTTTTTCTTCCTTGCACTACCTTAAGTAAAAATTAAGTTATTCAGCAAAATTGTTATTCAGCAAAAAAACATTCTGTATGCAGTAAACTGGTACCAACTGCTCCCAGGCAGACAGATGCAATAACAGTGTAATATTTCTAGCAAAGTCTGGTAAGCCTTTGCCTGCAAATCATTGACCAAAAATGGTAACAGCCAGTGCAGACTAAAGAAAATGACAAAATGTTCTACTCGATCGTCCAATTAAGAATACTGTTGTACTGCAAACTAGAGACAGTTTATAGAGGGAAATATGTAAATTAAGCCAAGTGTCTGTCCATCACCTAGAATATAAGGGGCATGTTCACTTTTTAGTGACAGGATAATCTGATGGGCTTTTAAAAACCTTTTTCATTCGCTTTTATTAGCATCCCAGCACTATCACTCCTCACACGTTAGGTTCTGGCAGAGACAAACTGTTCACAGGTAAAAAGAAAATTTCTAACCATGCAGGGAGAGACTAGGTAGGGAAGGGTTAAAAGAGCCACTGCCAAGCTCGACAAGCACTACAAGAGTGCTGCTGGAAGCTGATTGCCAGATACGACAAACAAAGCGGCTGCGAGGCCACCCTGTTCTTAATCATACCAGGGTCATACTCGTGATAATCATTCCGCCCTCTAGGGTTGTTCAATAAAGGCCTTATTTTCTTTAATGAGATGGACAGACCTCAGGGGCCGAAACTCGCACGAGTCACTGACCACCTCGGTGCCCGGCTTTGGGGAAACCTGCGCCAACAAGGCCCAGGCCGGATTCCGACGCCCCCCACCCCGGGAAGGCGGACTCCCGGTCGATTTCAGCGAGGGGGTGGCGCCGCTCGACCCTGGCAGGTCGTCCCCAGTCCGGGGCCGCAGGAACCGCGGGGACGAAGCTGCCGGCGGCGGCCTCGCAGCAGCAGCGACCGACGCAGCGGCCAGGAGCCGCCCCGAGGCGCCCCCAGGCGCGGGAGTCCCGGCGGGTCCGCGGGCGGCGAAGCCCGGAGACCCTCCCCCGCCTGGGGATTGCAGCAAGGCCCCGCGTCCTTCCCCGGGCGGGGGCGCGCCTGTCGCCCCTCCGCCCCGACCCCCGCGGTGCCCCAGCGCCCCGGCCCCGTCAGCCCACGCCTCGGGCTCCCTCCCACTCACCATCTTCGCCGCGGCGGTCGCAGAAACGCTAGAAGGGTAGCCGGTCGGCGCCGAGTCTGCGTACTGTCCTCCTCGCCGCAGAAGGAAGGAGCAACCCAGCGAGCAGCCTACGCTAGGCGCGAGCCTACCAGGGGGTGGGTGCGCGAGCGCGCGCCTCGGGCCCAAACGCGGCTGCGCACGCCAAGCGCTGCCCGTCGTTGCTGTGCAACCGGCTAGCCAGGCAGCGCCCCGCCCAGAGGGCGGGCTGAGGATTGCGCCTCACCTTCCGGAGGCTGGGGGACTAGGTCCTGCTCTCACCAGCTCGGCTGCGTGGGGTGGGGCCTTCCTCATCTACTAGCGACGAGGTGGCCCGGCTCGGGCTGGTACCTGCGGGCGAGGGGAGGGCAAAGGATCAAACGGGGCAGGGGGCCCTATCCCCATCTCTGCCGGCGAGGGGGTGGGGAGGGGGAAGGGTCACGTGGCGCCCCGCCCACTGCGCTGCTGTTGCCCTAACATGGAAATATCCACCTGGCCAGGTGTGCGCCGCCGCTGGAGGCGGGGCCTGGGAGGACGCGGAAGGAGGAGGAGGGAGGAGAGACGAGTCAGGAGGGAGGGCGAGGTAGAGCGAGGTTGACTGGGGACTGGGGAGAACGACGGTGGGCGGCTTTCCCCGAGCAGCAGTCCAGAGGGAGGACCCGGGGGAGCCGAGGAGCGGGCTGCGGCGCCGAAAACGCGTCCCGCATTTTTTTACCTACTTTGGTGCGATTCCCGCCGTCCTCCCCTGATTGGCCCAGCCCGGCACCGTCGGGCCCTCGCGTGAGGGAAAAATCTGCAC
This sequence comes from Panthera uncia, assembly GCF_023721935.1. NCBI lineage: Eukaryota > Metazoa > Chordata > Mammalia > Carnivora > Felidae > Panthera > Panthera uncia. Next base: position 42,054,640 of record NW_026057578.1, on the reverse strand, counting down.
ATTCTTCCCTCTTCCCGAGGCGACTGTGGCCATTCAGAGTGCTCTGTGAGTCACCGCTAATTTCAGGTCTGGAAAAAAACAAGGAGTGATTTGTTTATCTTTGGGAACTGCCCGGGGAAGGAGGCCCGGCGGTCCGCAGGGGTGTGGCTGGGAAACGGCAGAGTTTACTGGGACTATGGCGCCAGCCCCGCCGCTCTGTTTTGGGGGCTTTTAATTTGGGGTTGGGTTTTTTTTTTTTTTAATGGGTGGTTACATCACAAACACAATTTTGAGAGAGCCTGAAGGAATCCCAGTGTTTTTCCTGAGGGTGTTTTTGTGGAGAGTAAAGGGAGCAGAAAGAATTTACAACTGGGATGATTACTTTAAGTTTTACTTAATTTAGCCTACCGAGAACATCACGGCCTCTACCAAAATTATTTTAATTCTCCAAATGCGAGGCTTTGGGACAAGACTTTTTTGTTGTTTTTTGTTTTTTCTGGTCACTGTATGAAATCTAGACTGTTGTGTGGCTTTTGTTCTGCCCACTCAACGTAGAAACTTATTTCTCATTACCTCGTCCTGTTTTTTGATGTTGTTGTTGTTCTTTTCTTTTCCAGCAAAGTTGGGACAATTCTAAGCCTTTACCACCTGATATAAGACTTTTGCAGGCCAGAGCAGTGGCCTCAACTTGAAACAGAACTTGTTAAGGTCAGATTTGTGTTTCCCGTCCCCAGAGTTTCTGAGACTGTATCTGAGCGAAGACGCAATAATTTGCATTTCTCACAATTTCCAGGTGATGCTAATGCGGCTGGTTGGGCACCACGCTTTGAGAAGAACGAACCCACCTGTATCACACTGCAGCTGGAACCCTTTGTTTCTCTGCCTGGGACTCAGCGGCCCCTCCACCTGTAAAGTCTTCAAAGAGGAACTCCTGCTGGATGGCTGAGTCAGCCAAGCTCTGGGTTTCAGGGCAGATCATGATCTCACGGTTTGTGAGTTCGAACTCTTGCAGAGTCTGCTTGGGACACTCTCTCTCTCTCTCTCTCTCTCTCTCTCTCTCTCTCTCCCCCTCCCCCCCCCTCTCTCTCTCCC